>NW_021822755.1:35501-53001 GCF_901001165.1 Salmo trutta | reverse complement strand
CTGTGTGTACTTATCAGTTTCCCTGGTCAGACTGATCCTCCTGGGACTAGGCCTGTTTAATGTTAAGTGCCAATTACCTCAATTCCAAGGTTAGCGGGCCAAACACACAAACACACACACATCACATCACAGCACACACACACACATCACACCACAGCATGGCATGGCACACTCTGCACCCCAAGCACTTTCTCAGCTACAGCTCTGCACCCCAAGCACTTTCTCTCTCTCTCCCACCCTCTCTCTGTCTCTCTCTCCCACCCTCTAGCTGTCTTTCTCTCCCAACCTCTCTCTATCTCTCTCTCCCACCCTCTAGCTGTCTCTCTCTCCCACCCTCTCTCTGTCTTTCTCTCCCAACCTCTCTCTATCTCTCTCTCCCACCCTCTAGCTGTCTCTCTCTCCCACCCTCTCTCTGTCTCTCTCTCCCACGCTCTCTATGTCTCTCTCTCACCCTCTCTCTGTCTCTCTCTCCCACGCTCTCTATGTCTCTCTCTCCCACCCTCTCTCTGTCTCTCTCTCCCACGCTCTCTGTCTCTCTCCCACCCTCTCTCTGTCTCTCTCTCCCACCCTCTCTCTGTCTCTCTCTCCCACGCTCTCTGTCTCTCTCTCACCCTCTCTCTGTCTCTTTCTACCTCCATCTCTGGAGGAGATGTGTTTCTGTTTTATTGATGGTTCCTCCCTCTCTGGGATTCTCTGTCTCACCTTTACCCCTCTCTCTCTCTATCTCTGTCTCTATGTTTCAGTCTCTCTCTATCTCTGTCTCTATGTTTCAGTCTCTCTCTATCTCTGTCTCTATGTTTCAGTCTCTCTCTATCTCTGTCTCTATGTTTCAGTCTCTCTCTATCTCTGTCTCTATGTTTCAGTCTCTCTCTATCTCTGTCTCTATGTTTCAGTCTCTATCTCTGTCTCTATGTTTCAGTCTCTCTCTATCTCTGTCTCTATGTTTCAGTCTCTCTCTATCTCTGTCTCTATGTTTCAGTCTCTCTCTATCTCTGTCTCTATGTTTCAGTCTCTCTCTATCTCTGTCTCTATGTTTCAGTCTCTCTCTATCTCTGTCTCTATGTTTCAGTCTCTCTCTATCTCTGTCTCTATGTTTCAGTCTCTCTCTATCTCTGTCTCTATATTTCAGTCTCTTTCTATCTCTGTCACTATTCTCGTCACCATTCTGTATACTTCTGGCCCTTCTTTGGACACTGTGTTAACAACCCTCCAGACGAGCTTCAATGCCATACAACTCTCCTTCTGTGGCCTCCAACTGCTCTTAAATACAGGTAAAACTAAATGCATACTCTTCAACCAATCGCTGCCTGCACCTGCCCGCCCGTCCAGCATCACTACTCTGGACGGTTCTGACTTAGAATATGTGGACAACTACAAATACCTAGGTGTCTGGTTAGACTGTAAACTCTCCTTCCAGACTCACATTAAGCATCTACAATCCAAAGTTAAATCTAGAATTGGCTTCCTATTTCGCAACAAAGCATCCTTCACTCATGCTGCCAAACATACCCTCGTAAAACTGACCATCCTACCGATCCTCGACTTCGGCGATGTAATTTACAAAATAGCCTCCAATACCCTACTCAATAAATTGGATGCAGTCTATCACAATGCCATCCGTTTTGTCGCCAAAGCCCCATATACTACCCACCACTGCGACCTGTATTCTCTCGTTGGCTGGTCTTCGCTACATACTCATCGCCAAACCCACTGGCTCCAGGTCATCTACAAGACCCTGCTAGGTAAAGTCCCCCCTTATCTCAGCTCGCTGGTCACCATAGCAGCACCCACCTGTAGCATGCGCTCCAGCAGGTATGTCTCTCTGGTCACCCCCAAAGCCAATTCCTCCTTAGGCCGCCTCTCCTTCCAGTTCTCTGCTGCCAATGACTGGAACGAACTACAAAATTCTCTGAAACTGGAAACACTTATCTCCCTCACTAGCTTTAAGCACCAGCTGTCAGAGCAGCTCACAGATTACTGCACCTGTACATAGCCCATCTATAATTTAGCCCAAACAACTACCTCTTCCCCTACTGTATTTATTTATTTATTTATTTATTTGCTCCTTTGCACCCCATTATTTCTATTTCTACTTTGCACTTTCTTCTACTACAAATCTACCATTCCAGTGTTTTACTTGCTATATTGTATGTACTTTGCCACCATGGCCTTTTTTGCCTTTACCTCCCTTATCTCACCTCATTTGCTCACATTGTATATAGACTTATTTTTCTACTGTATTATTGACTGTATGTTTGATTTACTCCATGTGTAACTCTGTGTTGTTGTATGTGTCGAACTGCTTTGCTTTATCTTGGCCAGGTCGCAATTGTAAATGAGAACTTGTTCTCAACTTGCCTACCTGGTTAAATAAAGGTGAAATAAATCAATCAAATTTTAAAAACTATTTTTCTGTCTCTGTCTATATCCAACCTATGTTTCTGTCTCTGTCTATATCCAACTTATGTTTCTGTCTCTGTCTATATCCAACCTATGTTTCTGTCTCTGTCTATATCTAAGTTATGTTTCAGTCTCTTTCTATATCCAACCTATGTTTCAGAAAATATAGTAACGTTGACAAGGATATAAATAATGTTTTTTAATTTAAATAATAAATATGCCCTTCAAACTTTGCTTTCGTCAAAGAATCAGCCTTGCAGACCTTTGGCATTCTAGTTGTCTATTTGTTGAGGTAATCTGAAGAGATTTCACCACATGCTTCCTGAAGCACCTCCACAAGTTGGATTGGCTTGACGGGCACTTCTTACTTACCATACGATCAAGTTGCTCCCACAACAGCTCAATAGGGTTGATATCCGGTGACTGTGCTGGCCACTCCATTATAGACAGAATACCAGCTGACTGCTTCTTCCCTAAATAGTTCTTGCGTAGTTTGGAGCTGTGCTTTGGGTCATTGTTCTGTTGTAGGAGGACATTGGCTCCAATTAAGCACCGTCCACAGGGTATGGCATGGCGTGGCAAAATGGAGTGACAGCCTTTCTTCTTCAAGATACATTTTACCCTGCACAAATCTCCCACTTTACCACCACCAAAGCACCCCCAGACCTATGTATCCAAACTATGTTTCTGTCTCTGTCTATATCCAACCTATGTTTCTGTCTCTGTCTATATACAATCTATGTTTCAGTCTTTTTCTATCTCTGTCAATATGTTTCAGTCTCTGTCTATATCCAATCTATGTTTCAGTCTCTTTCTATCTCTGTCTCTATGTTTGTCTCTTTCGATATCCAACCTATGTTTCTGTTTGTCTAAGTGTATGTAAACTTCTGACTTCAACTGTATGTTTCAGTCTCTTTCTATATCCAACTCCTTCTCGCTCTCTCCCTCTCTTTTTCTGCCTCTTTCATGCACTCCCATTCTCCTTCTGTATCAGTGACAGTCTCCCCTGTCCAACTCTCTCTCTACCCCCCCTTTCCCACTCTCTCTCTGTCTCCCCTGTCCAACTCTCTCTCTACCCCCCCTTTCCCACTCTCTCTCTGTCTCCCCTGTCCAACTCTCTCTCTACCCCCCTTTCCCACTCTCTCTCTGTCTCCCCTGTCCAACTCTCTCTCTACCCCCCTTTCCCCACTCTCTCTCTGTCTCTCCTGTCGAACTCTCTCTCTACAGCCCTTCCCCACTTTCTCTCTGTCTCCCCTGTCCAACTCTCTCTCTACCCCACCTTCCCCACTTTATTTCTGTCTCCCCTGTCCAACTCTCTCTCTACCCCCTTCCCCACTCTCTCTCTCTGTCTCCCCTGTTCAACTCTCTCTCTACCCCCCCCTTTCCCACTCTCTCTCTGTCTCCCCTGTCCAACTCTCTCTCTACCCCCCTTTCCCACTCTCTCTGTCTCCCCTGTCCAACTCTCTCTCTACCCCCCTTTCCCACTCTCTCTGTCTCCCCTGTCCATCTCTCTCTCTACCCCACCTTCCCCACTTTCTCTCTGTCTCCCCTGTCCAACTCTCTCTCTACCCCCCCCTTCCCCACTCTCTCTCCGTCTCCCCTGTCCAACTCTCTCTCTACAGCCCTTCCCCACTTTCTCTCTGTCTCCCCTGTCCAACTCTCTCTCTACCCCACCTTCCCCACTTTCTCTCTGTCTCCCCTGTCCAACTCTCTCTCTACTCCCCCATTCCTCTCTGTCTCCCCTGTCCATCTCTCTCTCTACCCCCACCTTCCCCACTCTCTCTCTCTGTCTCCCCTGTCCAACTCTCTCTCTACAGCCCTTCCCCCATTCCTCTCTGTCTCCCCTGTCCATCTCTCTCTCTACCCCACCTTCCTCACTTTCTCTCTGTCTCCCCTGTCCAACTCTCTCTCTACCCCACCTTCCTCACTTTCTCTCTGTCTCCCCTGTCCAACTCTCTCTCTACCCCACCTTCCCCACTTTCTCTCTGTCTCCCCTGTCTGAATGATGCGGGGAGGAGGGTCTTCATTTAAACTCACTGGAGCGTTTCATTGTAATAGAACAGATCCTGGAGCTGTGCTGAGTGGTGGCATGTGTGTGTGTGTGTGTGTGTGTGTGTGTGTGTGTGTGTGTGTGTGTGTGTGTGTGTGTGTGTGTGTCCTAGTGTGAGAACCATGGTGTGTCCTATAGCTGGACTAGTATACCTCCATCTTGTGTGTGTTGATGCAGTAGGGGTCTCCTATCATGTCTCCGTCATCAAATAAAACATCATTGATATTAAAAAAAATTCATTCAAAACAAAATGACAGTGATGATTGACAGTTGCCGCTGGCGACTTTTCGTCACCCAGCCATCAATAGACTATGTTGGTTTTATCTGTGCAGAGATCTGTCTTGGCTCCTAGCAGAATAATCTACAATGTCAACATGGCTTAGTCCCAAATAGCAACCTAGTCTCTATAGAGTGCACTACCTTAGAGCAGAGCCCTATGGGGGAAATGGGTAGTGTACACTAACAAGGGAATATGGTGCCATTTGGGACACACCATGTTTTATTAATTCAGCTGAATTCCATTTTTGCTAATAAAAAAGAAATCAAAAAAGAAAGAAAAATCCCATTTCCATAAGTATTCAGACCCTTTACTCAGCACGTTGTTGGAGCACCTTTAGTGGTGATTACAGCCTCAAGTCTTCTTGGGTATGATGCTACCAGCTTGGCACAATGGTTTTTGGGGAGTTTCTCTCATTCTTCTCTGCAGATCCTCTCAAGCTCTGTCAGGTTGAATGGGGAGCGTTGCTGCACAGCTATTTTCTGGTCTCTCCAGAGATGTCCGATCGGGTTCAAGTCCGGGCTCTGGCTGGGCCACTCAAGGACATTCAGAGACTTGTCCCGAAGCCACTCCGGCAGTGTCATGGCTGTGTGCTTAGGGTCGTTGTAGTGTTGGAAGGTGAACCTTTGCCTCCTGTGTGCTCTGGAGCAGGTTTTCATCAAGGAGCTGTCTGTACTTTGCTCCGTTCATCTTTGACTTGATCCTGACTAGTCTCCCAGTACCTGCCACTGAAAAGCATCCCCACAGCATGATGCTGCCACCACCATGCTTCACTGTAGGGATGGTGCCAGGTTTCCTCCAGACGTGACGCTTGGCATTCAGGCCAAAGAGTTCAATGTTGGTTTCATCAGACCAGAGCATCTTGTTTCTCATGGTCTGAGAGTCTTTAGGTACCTTTTTGGTAAACTCCAAGCAGGCTGTCATGTGCCTTTTACTAAGGAGTGGCTTATGTAAATAAGGTATTTTTGGTGTTTTATGTATTAGCAAAGATTCTAAAAACCTGTTTTTCTTTGTCATTATGGGGTATTGTGTGAAGATTGAGGAGGTTTTATTAGATTTAATACATTTCAGAATAAGGCTGTAACGTAACAAAATGTGGAAAGAGTCAAGGTGACTGAAAACTTTCAGAAGGCGCTGTATGTATGGAAGCAGGTAGCCTGTGGCACAGATTATATCAGGAGTGCAGTATATGGTAGGTAGCCAGTGTAACATAATGTATCAGTGGTGTGGTATATAGCAGGTAGCCAGTGGAACATAATGTATCAGTGGTGTGGTATATGGTAGGTAGCCAGTGTAACATAATGTATCAGTGGTGTGGTATATGGTAGGTAGCCAGTGGAACAGAATGTATCAGTGGTGTGGTATATGGTAAGTAGCCAGTGTAACAGAATGTATCAGGGGTGTGGTATATGGTAGGTAGCCAGTGTAACATAATGTATCAGTGGTGTGGTATATAGCAGGTAGCCAGTGGAACATAATGTATCAGTGGTGTGGTATATGGTAGGTAGCCAGTGTAACATAATGTATCAGTGGTGTGGTATATGGTAGGTAGCCAGTGGAACAGAATGTATCAGTGGTGTGGTATATGGTAGGTAGCCAGTGTAACAGAATGTATCAGGGGTGTGGTATATGGTAGGTAGCCAGTGGAACATAATGTATCAGTGGTGTGGTATATGGTAGGTAGCCAGTGGAACAGAATGTATCAGTGGTGTGGTATATGGTAGGTAGCCAGTGTAACATAATGTATCAGGGGTGTGGTATATGGTAGGTAGCCAGTGGAACATAATGTATCAGTGGTGTGGTATATTGTAGGTAGCCAGTGGAACAGAATGTATCAGGGGTGTGGTATATGGTAGGTAGCCAGTGGAACATAATGTATCAGTGGTGTGGTATATGGTAGGTAGCCAGTGGAACATAATGTATCAGTGGTGTGGTATATGGTAGGTAGCCAGTGGAACAGAATGTATCAGTGGTGTGGTTTATGGTAGGTAGCCAGTGGAACAGAATGTATCAGGGGTGTGGTATATGGTAGGTAGCCAGTGGAACATAATGTATCAGTGGTGTGGTATATGGTAGGTAGCCAGTGGAACAGAATGTATCAGTGGTGTGGTATATGGTAGGTAGCCTGTATAACAGAATGTATCAGTGGTGTGGTATATGGTAGGTAGCCAGTGGAACAGAATGTATCAGTGGTGTGGTATATGGTAGGTAGCCAGTGGAACAGAATGTATCAGTGGTGTGGTATATGGTAGGTAGCCAGTGGAACAGAATGTATCAGGGGTGTGGTATATGGTAGGTAGCCAGTGGTACAGAATGTATCAGTGGTGTGGTATATGGTAGGTAGCCAGTGGAACATAATGTATCAGGGGTGTGGTATATGGTAGGTAGCCAGTGGAACATAATGTATCAGGGGTGTTGTATATGGCAGGTAGCCAGTGGAACATAATGTATCAGGGGTGTGGTAAATGGCAGGTAGCCAGTGGTACAGAATGTATCAGTGGTGTGGTATATGGTAGGTAGCCAGTGTAACAGAATGTATCAGGGGTGTGGTATATGGCAGGTAGCCAGTGGAACAGAATGTATCAGTGGTGTGGTATATGGTAGGTAGCCAGTGGAACAGAATGTATCAGTGGTGTGGTATATGGTAGGTAGCCAGTGGTACAGAATGTATCAGTGGTGTGGTATATGGTAGGTAGCCAGTGGAACAGAATGTATCAGTGGTGTGGTATATGGTAGGTAGCCAGTGGTACATAATGTATCAGTGGTGTGGTATATGGTAGGTAGCCAGTGTAACATAATGTATCAGTGGTGTGGTATATGGTAGGTAGCCAGTGGAACAGAATGTATCAGTGGTGTGGTATATGGTAGGTAGCCAGTGTAACAGAATGTATCAGGGGTGTGGTATATGGTAGGTAGCCAGTGGAACATAATGTATCAGTGGTGTGGTATATGGTAGGTAGCCAGTGGAACAGAATGTATCAGTGGTGTGGTATATGGTAGGTAGCCAGTGTAACATAATGTATCAGGGGTGTGGTATATGGTAGGTAGCCAGTGGAACATAATGTATCAGTGGTGTGGTATATGGTAGGTAGCCAGTGGAACAGAATGTATCAGGGGTGTGGTATATGGTAGGTAGCCAGTGGAACATAATGTATCAGTGGTGTGGTATATGGTAGGTAGCCAGTGGAACATAATGTATCAGTGGTGTGGTATATGGTAGGTAGCCAGTGGAACAGAATGTATCAGTGGTGTGGTTTATGGTAGGTAGCCAGTGGAACAGAATGTATCAGGGGTGTGGTATATGGTAGGTAGCCAGTGGAACATAATGTATCAGTGGTGTGGTATATGGTAGGTAGCCAGTGGAACAGAATGTATCAGTGGTGTGGTATATGGTAGGTAGCCTGTATAACAGAATGTATCAGTGGTGTGGTATATGGTAGGTAGCCAGTGGAACAGAATGTATCAGTGGTGTGGTATATGGTAGGTAGCCAGTGGAACAGAATGTATCAGTGGTGTGGTATATGGTAGGTAGCCAGTGGAACAGAATGTATCAGGGGTGTGGTATATGGTAGGTAGCCAGTGGTACAGAATGTATCAGTGGTGTGGTATATGGTAGGTAGCCAGTGGAACATAATGTATCAGGGGTGTGGTATATGGTAGGTAGCCAGTGGAACATAATGTATCAGGGGTGTTGTATATGGCAGGTAGCCAGTGGAACATAATGTATCAGGGGTGTGGTAAATGGCAGGTAGCCAGTGGTACAGAATGTATCAGTGGTGTGGTATATGGTAGGTAGCCAGTGTAACAGAATGTATCAGGGGTGTGGTATATGGCAGGTAGCCAGTGGAACATAATGTATCAGTGGTGTGGTATATGGTAGGTAGCCAGTGGAACAGAATGTATCAGTGGTGTGGTATATGGTAGGTAGCCAGTGGTACAGAATGTATCAGTGGTGTGGTATATGGTAGGTAGCCAGTGGAACAGAATGTATCAGTGGTGTGGTATATGGTAGGTAGCCAGTGGTACAGAATGTATCAGTGTTGTGGTATATGGTAGGTAGCCAGTGGAACAGAATGTATCAGGGGTGTGGTATATGGTAGGTAGCCAGTGGAACATAATGTATCAGGGGTGTGGTATATGGTAGGTAGCCAGTGGTACAGAATGTATCAGTGGTGTGGTATATGGTAGGTAGCCAGTGGTACAGAATGTATCAGTGGTGTGGTATATGGTAGGTAGCCAGTGGAACATAATGTATCAGGGGTGTGGTATATGGTAGGTAGCCAGTGGTACAGAATGTATCAGTGGTGTGGTATATGGTAGGTAGCCAGTGTAACATAATGTATCAGTGGTGTGGTATATGGTAGGTAGCCAGTGGTACAGAATGTATCAGTGGTGTGGTATATGGTAGGTAGCCAGTGGTACAGAATGTATCAGTGGTGTGGTATATGGTAGGTAGCCAGTGGAACAGAATGTATCAGGGGTGTGGTATATGCATGTGACTGTTGTAGTGCACTGATCATATCTGTGTCCCCGAGCCAAAACGAGTCTGTTGTTTGCTGCTTTTCTGTTAGGCAGGAAATTATGTCAGGAAGCCTAGACTGTGTTCCAAACAGCAGCCTATACCCTGTATAGTGCACAACATTTGACCAGAGCCCAATGAGCCTTGTTCAATAGTAGTGCCCTACATAGGGTTAAAGAAAGGTTAAATAATAATAACTAAGGAATAATGTGCCATTCAGGACACAGTCATAGTGTTGTCTTATCCTCACTCATAATGAAACACAGTGTGTGTGTGTGTGTGTGTGTGTGTGTGTGTGTGTGTGTGTGTGTGTGTGTGTGTGTGTGTGTGTGTGTGTGCGCGCGTGCGTGTGCGTGCGTGTGCGTGCGTGTGCGTGTGCGTGTGTCTGTGTGTCTGTGTGTTCTAGTAGATGTCAGAAGGAAATACTAAAATCCTTTCAGAAAGAGAATATGTGGGTGGAGACCATGAAAACAGAGATAAAAACTCTCTAAAGTACATCATGCATCCCAAACGGCACAATATTCCCTTTATAGTGCACTAGTTTAAACCAGGGTCCATTGGGAATAGTGTCATTTGGGATGCATGGACAGTAAATATCAACTGTTTATGTTTTGATCGTGGTCTTGTTAACATCTTTAGTAGGGTGCGTGTATCTTTCCGGTCTGGTTTCGATAGTGAGCCTCCCTCTATCGTGGAAGGAAGGAAATGAGACAGATAAAAGACTAGAGAGAGAAACTAGCGACAACATTAACATAACAAGACTGCAGTTGAGACCCTCTAATTCTGTAGCCAGCTAACTGACAACATGGCTTTTCCTATCTGTGTCTGTCTGCCTCCTCTTTACTGTGACTCTGCTGCTCTGCTCATCAAATCAACTGGAGAGATTACAGAGAGAGAGAGAGAGAGAGAGAGAGAGAGAGAGAGATTACAGAAAGAGCGAGAGAGAGAGAGATTACAGAGAGAGAGCGAGAGAGCGAGAGAGAGAGAGATTACAGAGAGAGAGCGAGAGAGAGAGAGAGAGAGAGATTACAGAGAGAGAGCGAGAGAGAGAGAGAGAGAGAGAGGAAGGAGAGAGAGAGAGAGAGCGATTACATAGAGAGATTACAGAGAGAGAATACAGGAAGTGACTAATATTAAGAAATGCTATAGATGGAAGGAAAGTAGTGTAGAAACCGGAGAAATAATGGAGAAATATGGATAAACCACTTCTCCAATCTTTTTGGCCCTATAACAAAGAACAATCAGCAAAAACATATACATGATCATTTAAAAACCATAGAGTCATCTATTGAAGACTACCAGAATTCACTGGATTCTCCAATTACATTGAATGAACTACAAGACAAAATACAAACCCTCCAGCCCAAAAAGGCCTGTGGTGTTGAATCCTCAATTAAATGATAAAATACACAGACCACAAATTCCAATTGGCTATACTTAAACTCTTTAACATCATCCTTAGCTTTGGTATTTTCCAAAAAATTCAGAACCAAGGACTGATCACCCAATCCACAAAAGTGGAGACAAATTCGACCCCAATAACAGCAACCTTGGGAAAATCCTCTGCATTATCATTAACAGCAGACTCCTACATTTCATCAGTGAAAACAACGTCCTGAGCAAATATCAAATAGGCTTTTTTTATACCATATTACCATACGACAGACCACGTATTCACCCTGCACACCCTAATTGACAAACAAACAAACCAAAACAAAGTCTTTGTTGATTTCCAAAAAGTTTTTGACTCAATTTGGCATGATGGTGTGCTATATACTCTAAATTGAAGTAATGCGTTTTTTCGGGGGGGACATTATAAAATCCATGCATACAAACCACAAGTGGGAGTCCTACGGGCCCTGGTCAAAAGTAGTGCACTACATAGTGGCCCTGGTCAAAAGTAGTGCATAGGCTACGATTTGGGACACTACTTCTGACTCACCAGTCTGTTTTTTAATGTTGACTTATTCTACTTAATGCAGTGTTAATGTGTAGGAGAACTCCTACGCTGTACTGATCAGTAGGAAAACCTCACAGCGAGTGTGTGTGTGTGTGTGTGTGTGTGTGTGTGTGTGTGTGTGTGTGTGTGTGTGTGTGTGTGAATTGGGTTCCTCCATTGAAATAGACATGGCACTGTGTGCTGCAGCTTTTCCTCTATGGTACTACAGTCGTGGCCAGAAGTTTTGACAATGATACAAATATTAATTTCCACAAAGTTTGCTGTTCAGTGTCTTTAGATATTTTTGTCAGATGTTACTATGAAATACTGAAGTATAATTACAAGCATTTCATAACTGTCAAAGGCTTTTATTTACAATCACAGTTGATGCAAAGTGTCAATATTTGCAGTGTTGACCCTTCTTTTTCAAGACCTCTGCAATCCGCCCTGGCATGCTGTCAATTAACTTCTGGACCACATCCTGACTGATGACAGCCCATTCTTGCATAATCAATGCTTGGAGTTTGTCAGAATTTGTGGGTTTTTGTTAGTCCACCTGCCTCTTGAGGATTGACCACAAATTCTCAATGGGATTAAGGTCTGGGGAGTTTCCTGGCCATGGACCCAAAATATCGATGTTTTGTTCCACGAGCCACTTAGTCATCACTTTTGCCTTATGGCAAGGTGCTTCATCATGCTGGAAAAGGCATTGTTCGTCACCAAACTGTTCCTGGATGGTTGGGAGAAGTTGCTCTTGGAGGATGTGTTGGTACCATTCTTTATTCATGGCTGTGTTCTTAGGCAAAGTTGTGTGTGGCCCACTCCCTTGGCTGAGAAGCAACCACACACATGAATGGTCTCAGGATGTTTTACTGTTGGCATGACACAGGACTGATGGTAGCGCTCACCTTGTCTTCTCAGGACAAGCTTTTTTTCTGGATGCCCTAAACAATCGGAAAGGGGATTCATCAGAGAAAATGGCTTTACCCCAGTCCTCAGCAGTCCAATCCCTGTACCTTTTACAGAATATCAGTCTGTCCCTGATGTTTTTCCTGGAGAGAAGTGGCTTCTTTGCTGCCCCTCTTGACACCAGGCCATCCTCCAAAAGTCTTCGCCTCACTGTGCGTGCAGATACACTCACACCTGCCTGCTGCCATTCCTGAACAAGCTCTGTACTGGTGGTGCCCCGATCCTGCAGCTGAATCAACTTTAGGAGACGGTCCTGGCGCTTGCTGGACTTTCTTGGGCGCCCTGAAGCCTTCTTCTCAACAATTGAACCGCTCTCCTTGAAGTTCTTGATGATCCGATAAATGGTTGATTTAGGTGCAATCTTACTGGCAGCAATATCCTTGCCTGTGAAGCCCTTTTTATGCAAAGCAATGATGACGGCACATGTTTCCTTGCAGGTAACCATGATTGATAGAGGAAGAATAATTATTCCAAGCACCACCCTCCTTTTGAAGCTTCAGTCTGTTATTTGAACTCAATCATCATGACAGAGTGATCTCCAGCCTTGTCCTCGTCAACACTCACACCTGTGTTAACGAGACAATCACTGACATGATGTCAGCTGGTCCTTTTGTGGCAGGGCTGAAATGTTTTTGGGGGATTCAGTTCATTTGCATGGCAAAGAGGGACTTTGCAATTAATTGAAATTCATCTGATCACTCTTCATAACATTCTGGAGTATATGCAAATTGCCATCATACAAACTGAGGCAGCAGACATTGTGAAAATTAATATTTGTTTCATTCTCAAAACTTTTGGCCACAACTGTACAGTCAACACAACATGGAGGCAGATCAGGCACTCTGCCACTCTGCCACTCCCTTGAACCCTCTCACATGTAGCTGCCCTCCTAATGGACTCACCCTGTCTGAGACATTGAGTTAGCTGCCCTCCTAATGGACTAACCCTGTCTGAGACATTGAGTTATCTGCCCTCCTAATGGACTAACCCTGTCTGAGACATTGAGTTAGTTCCCAGAGTATTGTTGTGGAGTAACTCTGTCTGAGACATTGAGTTAGTTCCCAGAGTATTGTTGTGGAGTAACTCTGTCTGAGACATTGAGTTAGTTCCCAGAGTATTGTTGTGGAGTAACTCTGTCTGAGACATTGAGTTAGTTCCCAGAGTATTGTTGTGGAGTAACTCTGTCTGAGACATTGAGTTAGTTCCCAGCGTATTGTTGTGGAGTAACCCTGTCTGAGACATTGAGTTAGTTCCCAGAGTATTGTTGTGGAGTAACTCTGTCTGAGACATTGAGTTAGTTCCCAGAGTATTGTTGTGGAGTAACTCTGTCTGAGACATTGAGTTAGTTCCCAGAGTATTGTTGTGGAGTTCAAATCCCTGTCGGGTCAGACACCTAGTGGTCTAGGTTAGCATTATAGGTCAGTCACTGCCATTCAGACTGATACCCCCTAACCACTGATACAGGGTCAGATATATCTGGTTAAGGTTAGGATAGATAGAGAGAGAGCGGTGGTAATCTGATCATAGATCTGTGGCATCAAACTAGCTGGGTGGAACTCCAAACACAGCAGACACACAGAAGGACACAAATGGACACGTACACATGCTTGCACAGTGTGACATTGGTCTTTAGAATGACATAATAAAGCTGGCTGAGACACAGGGGAATGGGGAGTCTTTTATCACAATAGCCAGCTGCTTAAGGGTGAGCAGACTGAGGTAAGACAGAGAGCGGAGGGGAGAGTCAAAAAAGAGACAGAGAGACAGAACGGATAGAAGGGGAAAGGGAATAGCAGATAAAGAGAATGAGGAGGAAGAGGAATACAGTGAGATAGAAAGAAACAGGGAGAGAGGGGTGAAAGACAGACAGAGGAAATGGTGGAATGACAAAGCAGGTTGGAGAATGGAATGGAAACAGAGGGAATTGTAGAGCGTGCGAGAGGGAGGGAGGCACAGGAAGGGACAGAGATACGAAGAGTGAGAGAATAGAGACAAACAGAGGAGAGAGAGAGAGAGAGAGAGAGAGAGAGAGAGAGAGAGAGAGGTTCCCCTTGCCACCATCTCTGGCTTACACAAGGCTATAAATCCAGCTATCTTTGTCATGCACACTGTACTACCATGGCCATCTGAGGGTGACACACACACACACACACACACACACACACACACACACACACACACACACACACACACACACACACACACACTGTCCATTGGTCTGCATGGCATCTCTTCCCCGTTCCATTTCCCCTCTGCTCTCTCCTTCTTTTGCCCTTTTCTCCCTGTCTCCTCTTCCTCCCTGTCTCCTCTCCCTGTCTCCTCTTCCTCCCTGTCTCTTCTTCCTCCCCGTCTCCTCTTCCTGCCTGTCTCCTCTTCCTGCCTGTCTCCTCTTCCAGCCTGTCTCCTCTTCCTGCCTGTCTCCTCTTCCAGCCTGTCTCCTCTTCCAGCCTGTCTCCTCTTCCAGCCTGTCTCCTCTTCCAGCCTGTCTCCTCTTCCTGCCTGTCTCCTCTTCCTGCCCGTCTCCTCTTCCAGCCTGTCTCCTCTTCCTGCCTGTCTCCTCTTCCTGCCTGTCTCCTCTTCCAGCCTGTCTCCTCTTCCAGCCTGTCTCCTCTTCCAGCCTGTCTCCTCTTCCTGCCTGTCTCCTCTTCCTGCCCGTCTCCTCTTCCTGCCTGTCTCCTCTTCCTGCCTGTCTCCTCTTCCAGCCTGTCTCCTCTTCCTCTTCCTCCAGCCTGTCTCCTCTTCCTGCCTGTCTCCTCTTCCAGCCTGTCTCCTCTTCCTGCCTGTCTCCTCTTCCAGCCTGTCTCCTCTTCCTGCCTGTCTCCTCTTCCAGCCTGTCTCCTCTTCCAGCCTGTCTCCTCTTCCAGCCTGTCTCCTCTTCCTGCCTGTCTCCTCTTCCTGCCCGTCTCCTCTTCCAGCCTGTCTCCTCTTCCTGCCTGTCTCCTCTTCCTCCCTGTCTCCTCTTCCTGCCTGTCTCCTCTTCCAGCCTGTCTCCTCTTCCTGCCTGTCTCCTCTTCCAGCCTGTCTCCTCTTCCTCCCTGTCTCCTCTTCCTCCCTGTCTCCTCTTCCTGCCTGTCTCCTCTTCCTGCCTGTCTCCTCTTCCAGCCTGTCTCCTCTTCCTGCCTGTCTCCTCTTCCAGCCTGTCTCCTCTTCCTGCCTGTCTCCTCTTCCAGCCTGTCTCCTCTTCCTGCCTGTCTCCTCTTCCAGCCTGTCTCCTCTTCCTCCTGTCTTTCCTCCTGTCCCTTGATTCTTTCCTCTCTCCTCTCTGTCGGTTTCCATGCTGTCTCTCTTTCACCCTCTTTTCTCTCAACAACAGTGGGGTTTTGTTTCAGCAGCTTGGAGAGTTCCCATTCAGCAACGCTGCAGAGCTACAGTGTCACCCACAGGCCAAATCAGGTACTGCACCCCAAAACCACAAACAGAGGATAGGAGTATGATTAAAGTTTCAAAATGTTTCCCTCTATACACTAATCTACAGTCAGTTTGGTGTTTCTCCTCTAATGGTTAAGGTTAGGATTTGGTGAGGGTAAGCTGATCCTAGGTCTGTGGTAAAAGGTATCTTCTACCCAGAGCAGAGAGCTATTAACCCAACCTGCGACTAGAGGGATTTGATATAATACTCAGAGGTAACCCTGACATGAACTAATGTAGAGGTTTGGTTGGTGTATATAGGCAGCCATGTTTCCCCAAATTTCACCCTTCTGTATGTCTGGGCTCATAGACACAGTGCGACTGTGGAGCGACTGTGGAGCGTTTGAGCCTAAATGGGGATCAGGACGGATTTCCTTCATGGGAACTGGGGGAAACAATAGCACAGATATCCTCAGAGAGAAAGAGGAAATTTAATCACAGCTCTGTAGCCAGAGAAGGATTTGAATGTAAAGTAGGGTGTGTGTGTGTGTGTGTGTGTGTGTGTGTGTGTGTGTGTGTGTGTGTGTGTGTGTGTGTGTGTGTGTGTGTGTGTGTGTGTGTGTGTGTGCGTGCGTGTGCGTGCGTCTGTGTCTGTGTCTGTGTCTGTGTGTGTGTGTGTGTGTGTGTGCGTGCGTGCGTGTGCCTGTGCCTGTGTCTGTGTCTGTGTCTGTGTGTGTGTGTGTGTGTGTGTGTGTGGACTGCAGACATGTGTCTTGTTGAACCCATCCTGTTTCAGTCACCCACACAGTCTCAGTAGTAGCAGACACAACACACACAGGGATATTGAACAAATTCACAGAGGGGCTCAGCATTCACCCCTGACGTCTTGTAGAGGGCAAGCACTGGGGTGTGTCCACCTCTCTGACTGCCTCTCTTCCCACTGGGCCTGCCTGCCCATGGTGGGTGTGTGTGTATCGTTGTGTGTGTGTGTGTCCACCTCCCTGACTGCCTCTCTTCCCACTGGGCCTGCCTGCCCATGGTGGTTGTGTGTGTATCATTGTGTGTGTGTGTGTGTGTCCACCTCTCTGACTGCCTCTCTTCCCACTGGGCCTGCCTGCCCATGGAGGGTGTGTGTGTATCGTTGTGTGTGCATGTGTGCGTGTGTGAGACAGAGAGAGACAGATCACGTACTGGGATCGGTGGCGTACACATCCCTTGCTCCTGATAAACACACTCAAGCCAGATAGGAAGAAAACTCCCTCATCTTGCCAACAAAATGCTTGAGAGAGAGAAATACTCCATTATCTTATTGACGAAGGGCCTGAGAGAGAGAAATACTCCATTATCTTGAGGACGAAGGGCCTGAGAGAGAGAAATACTCCCTTATCTTGCTGACGAAGGGCCTGAGAGAGAGAAATACTACATTATCTTGCTGACGAAGGGCCTGAGAGAGAGAAATACTACATTATCTTGCTGACGATGGGCCTGAGAGAGAGAAATACTCCATTATCTTATTGACGAAGGGCCTGAGAGAGAGAAATACTCCATTATCTTGAGGACGAAGGGCCTGAGAGAGAGAAATACTCCCTTATCTTATTGACGAAGGGCCTGAGAGAGAGAAACACTCCATTATCTTGCTGATGAAGGGCCCTGAGAGAGAGAATATTACTCCCTTATCTTGCTGGGACGATTGACCTGAGAGGAGAAATCACTTCCATTATCTTGCTGAACGAAGGGCCTAGAGAGAGAAATACTACATGTATCTCTGTCTGACGTGGGCCCTGAGAGAGAGAAACTACTCCATTAGTCTTATTGACGAAAGGGCCTGGACTGGAGAGAGAGAATACTCCATTATCTTGAGGACGAAGGGCCTGATGGAGAGGCGAAATACTCCTCCCTTATCTTATTGACGAGGGCCTGAGAGAGAGAAATACTCCTTCTTGCTGGCGAATGGCCTGAGAGAGAACTACTACATAACTTGCTGACGAAGGGCCTGAG
>NW_021822755.1:27428-35401 GCF_901001165.1 Salmo trutta | reverse complement strand
CTCTCCCTCTCTCCCTCCTCTCTCCCTCCCTCTCTCCCTCTCTATCTCCCTCTCTCCCTCCCTCTCTCCCTCCCTCTCCCTCCCCTACAGACTTCATTGGGTTTCTCCTTCTCATTCGTCTCTGACTCCTACCCAGCTTACAGCTGCTACACGACATGATCAAAAGTATGTGGACACCTGCTCGTCCTACATCTCATTCCAAAATCATGGGCATCAATATGCAGTTGGTCCCCCCCTCTGCTGCTATAACAGCCTCCACTCTTCTGGGAAGGCTTTCCACTAGATGTTGGAACATTGCTGCGGGGACTTGCTTCCATTCAGCCACAAGAACATTAGTGAGGTTGGGGTACTGATGTTGGGCGATTAGGCCTGGTTCGCAATCTGTGTTCAAATTCATCCGAAATGTGTGAGATGAGGTCAGGCCTCTGTTCAGGCCAGTCAAGTTCTTCCACACCAATCTTGACAAACCATTTCTGTATGGACCTCGCTTTGTGCACTGGGGAATTGCCATGCTGAAACAGGAAAGGACCTTCCCCAAACTGTTGCCACAAAGTTGGAGACACCGAATCGTTTAGAATGTAATTTTATGCTGTAGCATTAAGATTTCCCTTAACTGGAACTAAGGGGCCTGAACCATGATAAACAACCCCAGACCATTATTCCTCCTCCACTAAACTTTACAGTTGGCACTATGCATTGTGGCAGTTAGCGTTCTCCTGGTATCCACCAAACCCAGATTGTGAAGTGTCATTCGTCACTCCAGAGAACGCGTTTCCACTGCTCCAGAGTCCAATGGAGATGAGCTTTACACCACTCCAGCCGATGCTTGGCATTGCGCATGGTGATCTTAGGCTTGTGTGCGGCTGCTCGCCCATGGAAACCCATTTCATGAAACTCCGACGTACAGTTATTGTGCTGATGTTGCTTCCAGAGGCAGTTTGGAACTCCCTAGTGAGTTTTGCAACCAAGGAAAGACGATTTTTATGTGCTACATGCTTCATCACTCTGCTGTCCCATTTTGTGAGCTTGTGTGGCCTACCACTTCGCAGCTGAGCTGAGCTTCTGTTGCTCCTAGACGTTTCCACTTCACAGTAACAGCACTTGTTGACCGGGACAGCTCTAGCAGGGCAGAAATTTGAGTAATTGACTTGTTGGAAAGGTGGCATCCTATGACAGTGCTGAGCTCTTCAGTCACTGAGCTCTTCAGTTAGACCATTCTACTGCCAATGTTTGTCTATGGAGATTGCATGGCGGTGTGCTCGATTTTATACACCTGTCAGAAATGGGTGTGGCTGAAATAGCCGAATCCCCTAATTTGAAGGGGTGTCCACATACTTTTGTATATATAGTGTATATCTCCCCTTCTTGCCCTACCAGCTCTCTCTCTCTCTCTCTCACTCTCACTCACTCTCACTCACTCACTCCCTCACTCACACACACTGCCCTGGAGTGTTGCAGCCCAAATTTATTTCCCCCTAAATCTCTCTCTCACATGTTATGTCACTCACACACACTCACGCCATCACTCTTGACACCCAACCTTGTCATACACACGCACGCACACAACACAACACACACACACAACACACACACACACACACACACACACACACACACCACACACACACACACACACACACACACACACATCTACCCCAGAGCATCCATCTCTTTCAGCCAGTAATGAATCACAAATAGACCATTCCAAACTCTCTCTCTACACAAAACCAGACACACACCGCCCATTGTTGTCTGTCACTCAGTCACACTGCTTACCTCCAAACTCAGCTTAGTTGGATTTGTTTTCTCATTTACCACAGAGACCATCTACTTTAGTGATAGAAGGGAGAGAGAATGGAAGTAGGGAGAGAGGGAGTGGGGGGAGGGGAGGAGAGAGGGACGGAGGTAGGGAGAGGAGTGAGAGCTATATACCCTACTGCTTTCACTACATGGTGATTCAACTGAACTAGAAGGAAGTCACAATGCACTACTTTTGACCAGATCTGTATTGGCACTTGTTAGAAGTAGTGCACTACATAGGGAATAGGGTGCCATTTGGGACGCACTTTATAGTGACTTCAAGCAGGTGTAAATTGGAAAAGGAGAGGAAAAAACTTTATTACTCCTTGACAGGGAAGACACTGGTGACAATTACACTTTGGCAGCGAATAGGCACGTGTTAACACACAAACACACACGCACATACACACACCTCTGACACACCCTGATTAACAAACAACACTCACATTGAGTGCGCTCAGCAGCCTTCCCTCTCTGACGCGTGAAAAAGAGTGGAGAAAGAGAGAGAAAACGTGGTGACAGCTAACAGTTAGTGAGTTTTCAGTCATTTACCACACAGGAGGGCCAAGCCATTTATTACTAGGAAAACCAGGTAGAGTGAGGAGGGAGATGTGTTTTGGTTGGAGGCCGAGGGAGAGAGGGGGGGAGAAAGGCAGTGACGATGGAGGGAGGAGGAATACATTTGCAGACCTCTGTCTTGTCATCAGTAGAAAAGCCCTGCATTATAGGAGCTAACCTTACATGACAGGAGGACAAAGAGGGGAGACAGAGAGGAGGCAGAGAGGAGACAGGGGAGACAGGGGAGACAGAGAGGAGACAGGGGAGACAGGGGAGACAGAGAGGAGACAGGGGAGACAGGGGAGACAGAGAGGAGACAGGGAAGACAGAGAGGAGACAGAGGAGACAGAGAGGAGACAGAGAGGAGACAGAGGAGACAGAGAGGAGACAGAGAGGAGACAGAGGAGACAGAGAGGAGACAGAGAGGAGACAGAGGAGACAGAGAGGAGACAGGGGAGACAGAGAGGAGACAGAGAGGAGACAGAGAGGAGACAGGGGAGACAGAGAGGAGACAGAGGAGACAGAGAGGAGACAGAGGAGACAGAGGAGACAGAGATGAGACAGGGGAAACAGAGTGGAGACAGAGAGGTGGGGAGACAAAGAGGAGACAGGGGAGCCAGAGAGGAGACAGAGGAGACAGAGAGGAGACAGGGGAGACAGAGTGGAGACAGAGAGGTGGGGAGACAAAGAGGAGACAGGGGAGACAGAGAGGAGAGGAGACGGTGGGAGACAGAGAGGAGACAGAGAGTGCTCAATTTTATACACCTGTCAGCAACAGGTGTGTCTGAAATGGAGCAATCTACTAATTTGAAGGTGTGTCAACATAGTTTTGTATATAGTATATACTGTCCTCCTCTATACCTTCAATCTGTCCTCCTCTATGTCTTCTATCTGTCCTCCTCTATGTCTTCTATCTGTCCTCCTCTATACCTTCTATCTGTCCTCTATACCTTCTATCTGTCCTCTATACCTTCTATCTGTCCTCTATACCTTCTATCTGTCCTCCTCTATACCTTCTATCTGTCCTCTATACCTTCTATCTGTCCTCTATACCTTCTATCTGTCCTCCTCTATGTCTTCTATCTGTCCTCCTCTATGTCTTCTATCTGTCCTCCTCTATACCTTCTATCTGTCCTCTATACCTTCTATCTGTCCTCCTCTATACCTTCTATCTGTCCTCCTCTATATCTTCTATCTGTCCTCTATACCTTCTATCTGTCCTCCTCTATACCTTCTATCTGTCCTCTATAACCTTCTATCTGTCCTCCTCTATACTTCTATCTGTCCTCCTCTATACTTTCTATCTCTCCTCTATACCTTCTATCTGTCCTCCTCTATGTCTTCTATCTGTCCTCCTCTATACCTTCTATCTGTCCTCCTCTATACCTTCTATCTGTCCTCCTCTATATCTTCTATCTGTCCTCTATGTCTTCTATCTGTCCTCCTCTATGTCTTCTAACTGTCCTCCTCTATACCTTCTATCTGTCCTCCTCTATGTCTTCTATCTGTCCTCCTCTATACCTTCTATCTGTCCTCCTCTATATCTTCTATCTGTCCTCTATGTCTTCTATCTGTCCTCCTCTATACCTTCTATCTGTCCTCCTCTATACCTTCTATCTGTCCTCCTCTATATCTTCTATCTGTCCTCTATGTCTTCTATCTGTCCTCCTCTATATCTTCTATCTGTCTTCTATACCTTCTATCTGTCCTCCTCTATATCTTCTATCTGTCTTCTATACCTTCTATCTGTCCTCCTCTATGTCTTCTATCTGTCCTCCTCTATATCTTCTATCTGTCCTCTATACCTTCTATCTGTCCTCCTCTATATCTTCTATCTGTCCTCTATACCTTGTCAACCCTCCACCTCAAACTCAAACTCAACCTTGACAAGACAGACCTGCTCTTCCTCCCAGGGAAGGCCTGCCCACTCAAAGACCTCTCGTCATGGATGACAACCCTGGAATGAGTAGGTGTGTCCAAACTTTTGAATGGTAGTGTAGGTAAGAGGGTGCCATTAGGGACACAGCCCTAGGCGTAGTATGTGATGACCACCAGGGTCAAGTCAAGGACCCCTAGACACTACATGTACTGACGGTCCTGATTTCATCACAACACCTCAGCCACTAGCAGGAAGGAACAAGGTGCTCAGACACAAACTGTTCCCTCTGTAGCCGTGGTTACAGCCAATTACCCATGTATTGTGCTGTTAGCACCAAGACCACGCAAACAAAGCTAGGCCTACGTGTTCCTTGTGACTGTGTAGATTGAGAATGTGCGCATGAACGTGCATTTGTGTGTGTGTTTGAGCACATGCCCGTCTGTTAATACCAATATGCTTTGCGGTAATAATGGAAAAATACATGAGTAAAGTTCTTGGCTTCTCTCTCTCTCTCTCTTCTCCTCTCTCTCTCTCTCTCTCTCCTCTATCTCTTGTCTCTGTCTTCGCTCTCTGTCTCTCTGTCTCTCTGTCTCGCTCTCTGTTTCTCTGTCTCTCTCTCTCTGTCTCTGGTAGAGACAGTGTCAAAAGCCCAGGGAGAGGAACTATGATATTATTAATATCCTCTCTTAAAGACATCAGGTCACTGTGTGTCTGCTGAGTTTAAATGTCACATCATCACTAGAACGTGTTCAGATCTACATTCACACCCTCCAGGGATAATCACACCATACACACACACACACACACACACACACACACACACACACACACACACACACACACACACACACACACACACACACACACACACAACACAACCACACCACACACCACACACACACACACACACACACACACACACACCACACACACACACACACACACACACACACACAAAGTGTCTGTGTTAATCACAGAGCTAAGTAATGAGGGATGGATTATGTCCAAGGAGCCAGGCAGCCAGGCAGAGGAGGAGAGGAGGGATAATAGTACCCCCCCACCCCCCAATCCCACATATTCTAATGAGACATTTGGATACTTGCCTTTTAGCCAGGTGGCATTTAAGTGGGAAGGAGAAAGTGGGGAAAGGTTATGGAGGGATTTTATTCTTCCAGGGGAAAGGTTGGTAACACTTTATTTGGATAGTCCATCTGTAGAAGCTCTACAGACTATCAGTAACATTTCAACTAACTATCTACTAACCCTTATTATAAATCTAACCCTAACCCTTATTATAAATATAAATATAACCCTAACCCTTATTATAAATCTAACCCTAACCCTTATTATAAATCTAACCCTAACCCTTATTATAAATCTAACCCTAACCCTTATTATAAATCTAACCCTAACCCTTATTATAAATCTAACCCTAACCCTTATTATAAATCTAACCCTAACCCTTATTATAAATCTAACCCTTATTATAAATATAACCCTAACCCTTATTATAAATCTAACCCTAACCCTTATTATAAATATAACCCTTATTATAAATCTAACCCTAACCCTTATTATAAATCTAACCCTAACCCTTATTATAAATCTAACCCTAACCCTTATTATAAATCTAACCCTAACCCTTATTATAAATATAACCCTTATTATAAATCTAACCCTAACCCTTATTATAAATATAACCCTTATTATAAATCTAACCCTAACCCTTATTATAAATCTAACCCTAACCCTTATTATAAATATAACCCTTATTATAAATCTAACCCTAACCCTTATTATAAATATAACCCTAACCCTTATTATAAATCTAACCCTAACCCTTATTATAAATATAACCCTTATTATAAATATAACCCTAACCCTTATTATAAATATAACCCTAACCCTTATTATAAATCTAACCCTAACCCTTATTATAAATCTAACCCTAACCCTTATTATAAATATAACCCTTATTATAAATATAACCCTAACCCTTATAAATATAACCGTATCAGGTTTCAGGTATGACCCAGATGCAGACATGTTTTGTGTCGAAGAATCAAAAGCTTATTTCTAATAGAGGGGCGGGCAAATGACAGGTCAAAGGCAGGTAGAGGTCATTCATCCAGAGAGGGTGCAAAGAGTCCAGAACGGCAGGCAGTCTCAGGGTCAGGGCAGGCAGGGTCATTAATTCAGTGAGGTGGGGGCAAGGTATAGTACGGCAGGCAGACTCAGGGCAGGCTGATGGGTAAAAAGTGGGAAGGACTAGAAAACAGGAGCAAGAAACTGACAGGAGAAGGGGAACAAACGCTGGTAGGTTTCACAAACGAAACAAACTGGCAACAGACAAACAGAGAACACAGGTATAAATACTCAGGGGATAATGGGGAAGATGGGCAACACCTGGAGGGGGGTGGAGACAAGCACAAAGACAGGTGAAACAGATCAGGGTGTGACAAACCATAACTTCAGCAAGCAGATGCTTATCAACAGATAGAATGACCATCTACAGAGAAATCTGGACGATGCAAAACATGTGACCGAAAAGGTTCATGTGGGTTAAGGTGTGTGTGTGTGTGTGTGTGTGTGTGTGTGTGTGTGTGTGTGTGTGTGTGTGTGTGTGTGTGTGTGTGTGCAATTGGGTGAAGAGAGGTATGTACAGTTGAAGTCAGAAGTTTACATACACTTAGGTTGGAGTCATTAAAACTCGTTTTTTAACCACTCCACACATTTCTTGTTAACAAACTATAGTTTTGTCAAGTCCGTTAGGACATCTATTTTGTGCATGACGCAAGTAATTTTTCAAACAATTGTTTACAGACAGATTATTTCACTTATAATTCACTGTATCACAATTCTAGTGAGTCAGAAGTTTACATACACTAAGTTGGCTGTACCTTTAAACAGTTTGGAAAATTCCAGAAAATGATGTCATGGCTTTAGAAGCTTCTGATAGAATAACTGACATCATTTCAGTCAATTGGAGGTGTACCTGTATATGTATTTCAAGGCCTACCTTCAAACTCAGTGCCTCTTTGCTTGACATCATGGGAAAATCTAAAGAAATCTGCCAAAAGCTGAGAAAATAAATTGTAGACCTCCACAAGTCTGGTTCATCCTTGGGAGCAATTTCTAAACACCTGAAGGTACCACATTCATCTGTACAAACAATAGTACGCAAGTATAAACACCATGGGACCACGCAGCCATCATACCGCTCAGGAAGGAGATTCATTCTGTCTCCTAGAGATGAACGTACTTTGGTGCGAAAATTGCAAATCAATCCTAGAACAACAGCAAAGGACATTGTGAAGATGCTGGAGGAAACAGGTACAAAGCATCTATATCCACAGTAAAACGAGTCCTATATTGACATAACCTGAAAGGCCGCTCAGCAAGGTAGAAGCCACTGCTCCAAAACCGCCATAAAAAAAAGCCAGACTACAGTTTGTAACTGCACACAGGGACAAAGATCGTACTTTTTGGAGAAATGTCCTCTGGTCTGATGAAACAAAAATAGAATTGTTTGGCCATAATGACAATTGTTATGTTTGGAGGAAAAAGGGGGAGCCTTGCAAGCCGAAGAACACCATCCCAACCGTGAAGCACGGGGGTGGCAGCATCATGTTGTGGGGGTGCTTTGCTGCAGGAGAGACTGGTGCACTTCACAAAATTGATGGCATCATGAGTAGGAAAATTATTTGGGTCTTCCAAATGGACAATGACCCCAAGC
>NW_021822755.1:25000-26928 GCF_901001165.1 Salmo trutta | reverse complement strand
GGGGGGGAACTCAGTTCAGGGGAAGGTTAGTGAGAGGTACAACTCAGTTGTCATCTCAGCAAGCAACTTTTAAACTGGACGTCGGCACTATAAACTAGCGTTATACTGTAGACTGTTATTGTAGACCATTATAGTAGTAGTATTAATGTGTGTTGACAGCCCTCAGGTCAGCGGTGTTTGGTAGAATGATAGAACAACATGTCAGGTGATGAGGTGTGTAGTCTTTAACCATATCCTACATGCTTCCATACATATAGACCACCATTTACCTCACAACTCAGAAAACCATTACAGAACATTTACTAAATGGGCAGACTTGGATAAACTACCACTTGAAAACCTAACAAACCTACCATTTTGCTTTTTATTTCAGTTGATGTGCCTGGGAATACAATACTGAAGATACAAGGCTCGAGTTAGATTGGACACGTTCTAAGAAAGAGTAAAGATGCAACAGGGGGAAGCCCAAGACAACATGGAGGAGAACAATGAAGTCTGATCTCCAACTACATCAGCAAAGCTGGAGCACGGTGGAGATGGTGGGCGGAGACCAACAGAGGTGGAGCACGGTGGAGAAGGTGGGCAGAGACCAACAGAGGTGGAGCATGGTGGAGAAGGTGGGCAGAGACCAACAGAGGTAGAGCATGGTGGAGAAGGTGGGCAGAGACCAACAGAGGTGGAGCACATTGGAGAAGGTGGGCAGAGACCAACAGAGGTGGAGCACGGTGGAGAAGGTGGGCAGAGACCAACAGAGGTGGAGCACATTGGAGAAGGTGGGCGGAGACCAACAGAGGTGGAGCACATTGGAGAAGGTGGGCGGAGACCAACAGAGGTGGAGCACGGTGGAGAAGGTGGGCAGAGACCAACAGAGGTGGAGCATGGTGGAGAAGGTGGGCAGAGACCAACAGAGGTAGAGCATGGTGGAGAAGGTGGGCAGAGACCAACAGAGGTGGAGCATGGTGGAGAAGGTGGGCGGAGACCAACAGAGGTGGAGCACGGTGGAGATGGTGGTCAGAGACCAACAGAGGTGGAGCACGGTGGAGAAGGTGGGCAGAGACCAACAGAGGTGGAGCACGGTGGAGAAGGTGGGCAGAGACCAACAGAGGTGGAGCACGGTGGAGAAGGTGGGCAGAGACCAACAGAGGTGGAGCACGGTGGAGATGGTGGGCAGAGACCAACAGAGGTGGAGCATGGTGGAGAATGTGGGCAGAGACCAACAGAGGTGGAGCACGGTGGAGATGGGGCAGAGACCAAACAGAGGTGGAGCACGGTGGAGAGGTGGGCAGAGACCAACAGAGGTGGAGCACGGTGGAGAAGGTGGGCGAGACCAACCGAGGTGGAGCACGGTGGAGAGGTGGGCAGACCAACAAGTGAGCACGGTGGAGAAGGTGGGCAGAGACCAACAGAGGTGGAGCACGGTGGAGAAGGTGGGCGGAGACCAACAGAGGTGGAGCACGGTGGAGAAGGTGGGCGGAGACAACAGAGTTGGAGCACTGTGGAGAAAAGGTGGGAGGGACAAACAGAGGTGAATACACGGTGGAGAAGGTGTGCAGAGAACCAACAGAGGTGAGCTGTTGGAGATGGTGGGCGAGACCAAAAGAGGGTGTATAGCCTTTGTTGCTGCCAGCTGAACCACAGGAGATGGCTGAGTGAGTGAGCCTGAAAACCATGATCAAAAACACAATACTTACTGTACATTGGCATGAACGTTACTTACATTTCATCCACTCCTTCAAACAGTTGCCAGAGAGAGATAATGGTTGCTAGTTATCTGTTTAAACGCGGTACTCATGGGAGTTTGCAGATAATGAAAGGAGTTTATTTGAAACAGTTTAATGTTGCTTCTGTTGTTGTTGTTGGACGGATGATGACTGTCTGCTGTACTGAGATTGTTACCTCATCTTTAAACTGTGTGTGTGTGTGTGTGT
>NW_021822755.1:15000-20000 GCF_901001165.1 Salmo trutta | reverse complement strand
GGATAAAGTAATCCTTCTAACCCCCCCCCCTTAAAAGATTTAGATGCACTATTGTAAAGTGGTTGTTCCACTGGATATCATAAGGTGAATGCACCAATTTGTAAGTCGCTCTGGATAAGAGCGTCTGCTAAATGACTTAAATGTAATGTAAATGTAGAGGTCCTGGATGGCAGGCAGCTTAGCCCCAGTGATGTACTGGGCCGTACTCACTGCCCTCTGTAGTGCCTTGCGGTCAGAGGCCGAGCAGTTGCCGTACCAGGCAGTGATGCAACCAGTCAGGATGCTCTCGATATTGCAGCTGTAGAACCTTTTGAGGATCTGAGAACCCATGACAAATCTTTTTAGTTTCCTGAGGGGGAATAGGCTTTGTTGTGCCCTCTTCACGACTGTCTTGGTGTGCTTGGACCATGTTAGTTTGTTGGTGATATGGACACCAAGGAACTTGAAGCTCTCAACCTGCTCCGCTACAGCCCCGTCGATGAGAATGGGAGCGTGCTCAGTCCTCTTTTTCCTGTAGTCCACAATCATCTCCTTAGTCTTGATTACGTTGAGGAATAGGTTGTTATTCTGGCACCACCCGGCCAGGTCTCTGACCTCCTCCCTATAGGCTGTCTCGTCGTTGTCGGTGATCAGGCCTACCACTGTTGTGTCGTCTGCAAACTTAATGATGGTGTTGGAGTCGTACCTGGCCACGCAATCGTGCAGCCCGGTAGGAAGTCCAGGATCCAGTTGCAGAGGGAGGTGTTTAGTCCCAGGATCCTTAGCTTAGTGATGAGCTTTGAGGGTACTACGGTGTTGAACGCTGAGCTGTAGTCAATGAATAGCATTCTCACATTGGTGTTTCTTTTTTCCCGGTGGGAAAGGGCAGTGTGGAGTGAAATAGAGATTGCATCATCTGTGGATCTGTTTGGGCGGTATGCAAATTGGAGTGGATCTAGGGTTTCTAGGAGATAGGCATTAATGTGAGCCATTACCAGCCTTTACAAAGCACTTCATGGCTACGGATGTGAGTGCTACGGGTCTGTAGTCATTTAGGCAGGTTGCCTTAGTGTTCTTGGACACAGGGACTATGGTGTTCTGCTTTAAACATGTTGGTATTACAGACTCAATCAAGGACATGTTGAAAATGTCAGTGAAGACACCTGCCAGTTGGTCAGCACATGCCCAGAGCACACGTCCTGGTAATCCATCTGGCCCCGGGGCCTTGTGAATGTTGACCTGTTTAAAGGTCTTACTCACGTCGGCTACGGAGAGAGTGGTCACACAGTCGTCCGGAACAGCTGATGCTCTCATGCATGCATCAGTGTTGCTTGCCTCGAAGCGACCAGAGAAGTGATTTAGCTCGTCTGGTAGACTTATGTTACTGGGCAGCTCGCAGCTGTGCTTCCCTTTGTTGTCTGTAATAGTTTGCAAGCCCTGCCACATACGACGAGCGTCGGAGCCGGTGTAGTACAATTCAAACTTAGTCCTGTATTGGCGCTTTGCCTGTTTGATGGTTCGTCTGAGGACATAGCAGGATTTCTTATAAGCTTCAAAGTTAGAATTCGGCACCTTGAAAGCGGCAGCTCTACCCTTTACCTCAGTGCAAATGTTGCCTGTAATCCATGGCTTCTGGTTGGGGTGTGTACGAACGGTCACTGTGGGGACGTCCTCAATGCACTTACTGATAAAGCCAGTGACTGATGTGGTGTACTCCACAATGCCATCGGAAGAATCCCGGAACATGTTCCAGTCTGTGCTAGCAACAGTCCTGTAGTTTAGCATCTGCTTCATCTGACCACTTTTTTATAGACCGAGTCACTGATGCTTCCTGATTAAATGTTTGCTTGTAAGCAGGAATCAGGAGGATATAATTATGGTTGGCGTCTCTGTGTGTGGAGTACAGGTGATCTAGAATTTGTTTCCCTCTGGTTGCACATTTAACATAGATAGATAGATAGATTTAACATAGGTAGAAATTAGGTAGGACTGATTTAAGTTTCCCTGCATTAAAGTCCCCGGCCACTAGAAGCGCCGACTCTGGGTGAGCGGTTTCTTATTTGCGTATTTCCTTATACGGCTGACTGAGTGTGGTCTTAGTGCCAGCATCTGTCTGTGGTGGTAAATAAACAGCCACGAAAAATATAGATGGTCTATAGCTTGTCATCAGATGCTCTACTTCAGGTGCACTATATAGGTGCACTATATACAGTAGGTGCACTATATAGGTGCACTATATACAGTAGGTGCACTATATACAGTAGGTGCTCTATATAGGTGCACTATATACAGTAGGTGCACTATATACAGTAGGTGCACTATATACAGTAGGTGCACTATATAGGTGCACTATATACAGTAGGTGCACTACATACAGTTGGTGCACTATACAGGTATAAGGTGTCTATATAGGGAATAGGATGCCATTTTGGACGCCGTAATGGTTTATATGTACTGTTGTGATTTAGGAGAAGACACTGGTTCTGGAAACGTTAGCATGTTAGCATCAGTTGACATTGGTTCTGTAAAGTTTAGCATGTTAGCATCAGTTGACATTGGTTCTGGAAAGGTTAACATGTTAGCATCAGTGACATTGGTTCTGTAAAGGTCAGCATGTTAGGATCAGTTGAAATTGGTTCTGGAAAGGCCAGCATGTTAGCATCAGTTGACATTGGTTCTGTAAAGTTTAGCATATTAGCATCAGTTGACATTGGTTCTGGAAAGGTTAACATGTTAGCATCAGTGACATTGGTTCTGTAAAGGTCAGCATGTTAGGATCAGTTGAAATTGGTTCTGTAAAGGTCAGCATGTTATCATCAGTTGACATTGGTTCTGGAAAGGTTAGCATGTTAGCATCAGTTGACATTGGTTCTGTAAAGGTTAGCATCAGTTGACATTGGTTCTGTAAAGGTTAGCATGTTAGCATCAGTGACATTGGTTCTGTAAAGGTTAGCATGTTAGCATCAGTTGACATTGGTTCTGGAAAGGTTAGCATCTGTTGACATTGGTTCTGTAAAGGTTAACATGTTAGCATCAGTGACATTGGTTCTGTAAAGGTCAGCATGTTAGCATCAGTTGGCATTGGTTCTGTAAAGGTTAGCATCAGTTGACATTGGTTCTGGAAAGGTTAGCATGTTAGCATCAGTGACATTGGTTCTGTAAAGGTTAGCATGTTAGCATCAGTGACATTGGTTCTGTAAAGGTTAGCATCAGTTGACATTGGTTCTGGAAAGGTTAGCATCAGTTGACATTGGTTCTGTAAAGGTTAGCATGTTAGCATCAGTGACATTGGTTCTGTGAAGTTTAGCATGTTAGCATCAGTTGACATTGGTTCTGTAAAGGTTAGCATCAGTTGACATTGGTTCTGTAAAGGTTAGCATGTTCGCATCAGGTGACATTGGTTCTGGAAAGGTTAGCATGTTAGCATCAGTTGGCATTGGTTCTGTAAAGGTTAGCATCAGTTGACATTGGTTCTGTAAAGGTTAGCATGTTAGCGTCAGTGGACATTGGTTCAGGAAATGTTAGCATGTCAGCATCAGTGATATTGTATTTTTTCATGACTAGGAATCGGGCGCAATGAAATCAAACCTGCCTTGTAGTAAGTGAAAACCACTGCACCCGTTTCCACCATATCATTATTATTTTGTTGTATTATTTATTTCTGGTTAGGTTAGCTTTAATATAGCAGATACATTGTAGTATCCATCAATGTAATTGTCTGCATCATGTCCAATCCCCCATATATTTATGAATTGATTTATTGTTTTTCTTCTTCATTATTCTGCCCTAACCCTACCATCTCTCCCCTAATTAAAGTAAACTAATGGGCAATAAACAACAGTCAGGCTTCTACTTCCAGCTAATACATACTACATACAGTTCAAGTGGGAAGTTTACATACACTTAGGTTGGAGTCATTAAAAGTCATTTTCAAATTTCTTGTTAACAAACTATAGTTTTGGCAAGTTGGTTAGGACATCTACTTTGTGCATGACACAAGACATTTTTCCAACAATTGTTTACAGATTATTTCACTTATAATTCACTGTATCACAATTCCAGTGGGTCAGAAGTTTACATACACTAAGTTGACTGTGCCTTTAAACAGCTTGTAAAATTCCAGAAAATGATGTCATCGCTTTAGAAGCTTCTGATAGGCTAATTGACATCATTTGAGTCAATTGGAGGTGTACCTGTGGATGTATTTCAAGGCCTACCTTCAAACTGTAGACCTCCACAAGTCTGGTTCATCCTTGGGAGCATATTCCAAACGTCTGAAGGTACCGCGCTCATCTGTACAAACAATAGTACGCAAGTATAAATATCATGGGACACGCAGCGATCATACCGCTCAGGAAGGAGACGCGTTCTGTGTCCTAGAGATGAACGTACTTTGGTGCGAAAAGTGCAAATCAATCCCAGAACAACAGCAAAGGACCTTGTGAAGATGCTGGAGGAAACAGGTACAAAAGTATCTACATCCACAGAAAACGAGTCCTATATCGACATAACCTGAAAGGCCGCTCAGCAAGGAATCAAATCAAATGAAATAGCCCTTCTTACATCAGCTGATATCTCAAAGTGCTGTACAAAAACCCCAAACAGCAAGCAATGCAGGTGTAGAAACACGGTGGCTAGGAAAAACTCCCTAGAAAGGCCAAAACCTAGGAAGAAACCTAGAGAGGAACCAGGCTATGAGGGGTGGCCAGTCCTCTTCTGGCTGTGCCGCGTGGACGTTATAACAGCACATGGCCAAGATGTTCAAATGTTCATAAATGACCAGTATGGTCAAATAATAATAATCATAGTAGTTGTCGAGGGTGCAACAAGTCAGCAACTCAAGAGTAAGTGTCAGTTGGCTTTTCATAGCCGATCTTTGAGAGTATCTCTACCGCTCCTGCTGTCTCTAGAGAGTTGAAAACAGCAGGTCTGGGACAGGTAGCACGTCCAGTGAACAGGTCAGGGTTCCATAGCCGCAGGCAGAACAGTTGAAACTGGAGCAGCAGCACGGCCAGGTGGAC
>NW_021822755.1:0-10000 GCF_901001165.1 Salmo trutta | reverse complement strand
AGATGGAAAACAACGACTGTCTTTTAACTTCAGGTTACTGTTGAGATGGAAAACAACAAAAGTCTTAACTTCAGGTTACTGTTGAGATGGAAAACAACGACTGTCTTTTAACTTCAGGTTACTGTTGAGATGGAAAACAACGACTGTCTTTTAACTTCAGGTTCCTGTTGAGATGGAAAACAACGACTGTCTTTTAACTTCAGGTTACTGTTGAGATGGAAAACAACGACTGTCTTTTAACTTCAGGTTACTGTTGAGATGGAAAACAACGACTGTCTTTTAACTTCAGGTTACTGTTGAGATGGAAAACAACGACTGTCTTTTAACTTCAGGTTACTGTTGAGATAGAAAACAACGACTGTCTTTTAACTTCAGGTTACTGTTGAGATGGAAAACAACGACTGTCTTTTAACTTCAGGTTACTGTTGAGATGGAAAACAACGACTGTCTTTTACCTTCAGATTACTGTTGAGATGGAAAACAACGACTGTCTTTTAACTTCAGGTTACTGTTGAGATGGAAAACAACGACTGTCTTAACTTCAGGTTACTGTTGAGATGGAAAACAACGACTGTCTTTTAACTTCAGGTTACTGTTTGGAGATGTAAAACAGTGTGTGTGTGTGTGTGTGTGTGTGTGTGTGTGTGTGTGTGTGTGTGTGTGTGTGTGTGTGTGTGTGTGTGTGTGTGTGTGTGTGTGTGTGTGTGTGTGTGTGTGTGAGTTTCAACCCTTCAGAAGGATTATCAAAGCCAGGCTTCTATCCCTAAGACCCCATCAACCCACAGTCAGGGATTTATCAAAAGATAAATTCACCTCCCAAGGATGTGTCACACACAAAGCCCATGAATTGCAGACTTTGCAACACACACGCACACAGCAACACACACGCACAGAACAACACACACGCACAGAACAACACACACGCAAACAGCAACACACACGCACACAGCAACACACACACAGCAACACACACGCACACAGCAACACACACGTACACAGCAACACACACACACACACACACAGTAACACACACACACACAGTAACACACACGTACACAGCAACACACACACACACAGCAACACACACGCACACAGCAACACACACGCACACAGCAACACACACACACACAGTAACACACACGCACACAGCAACACACACGCACACAGCATCACACACGCACACAGCATCACACACACACACAGCATCACACACACAGCAACACACGCACACAGCAACACACACGCACACAGCAACACACACGCGCACAGCAGCACACACACACAGAAACACACAGCAACACACGCACACAGCAACACACACGCACACAGCAACACACACACGCACAGCAGCACACAGCAACACACAGAAAAACACACACTTTGGTGCGAAAAGTGTAAATCAATCCCAAAACAACAGCAAAGGACCTTGTGAAGATGCTGGAGGAAACAGCTACAAAAGTATCTATATCCACAGTAAAACGAGTCCTATATCGACATAACCTGAAAGTCCGCTCAGCAAGGAAGAAGCCACTGCTCCAAAACTACCATAAAAAAGCCAGACTACGGTTTGCAACTGCACATGGGGACAAAGATCGTACTCTTTGGAGAAATGTCCTCTGGTCTGATGAAACAAAAATAGAACTGTTTGGCCATAATGACCATTGTTATGTTTGGAGGAAAAAGGGGGAGGCTTGCAAGTTGAAGAACACCATCCCAACCGTGAAGCACAGGGGTGGCAGCATCATGTTGTGGGGGTGCTTTGCTGCAGGAGGGACTGGTGCACTTTACAAAATAGATGGCATCATGAGGGGGGAAAATGATGTGGATATACTGAAACAACATCTCAAGACATCAGTCAGGAAGTTAAAGCTTGGTTGCAAATGGGTCTTCCAAATGGACAATGACCCCAAGCATACTTCCAAAGTTCTGGCAAAATGGCTTAAGGACAACAAAGTCAAGCCAGGGAATTTTTACTAGGATTAAATGTCAGGAATTATGAAAACTAAGTTTAAATGTATTTGGCCAAGTTGTATGTAAACTTCTCACTTCAACTGTATATATATTAATATGTATATAAATATATATATGTCTGTCTCTCTCACACTACTTATCGTAGAACGCTAGTGTTTCATATCCATGTACTTCGTGTATCTGCATGTAATGGCCAATACACCACATACACACACACACCCCTCCCACACACACACACACCCTCATCACGCAGCGAGAGAAGCATTAACAGTCACTGAGGAGGAAGCAGTCATGCTGAAAACACATTTCCAAAGCCAGCAGCTGCACTTCATGGAGAATAAATGATCTGGTTTGTCAGTCATCAGTGATAGTCTGTAAAGAAGACAGAGACACACAGGCACTTAAACACACATACACACACACACACACACAGGGACACACACACACACAGGGACACACACACAAACTTAAACACACACACTCACAGAGACACATACACACACAGGGACACACACACACATACACGCACACACACACAGACACACACACACACACACACAGACACACACACACACACAGGGACACACACACACAGGGACACACACACACACAGGGACACACACACACACAGACACACACAAACACACACACACACACGCTTAAACACACACACTCACAGAGACACACACACAGACACACACAAACACACACACACACTTAAATACACATACACACACACACACAGGGACACACAAACACACTTAAACACACACACTCACAGAGACAGATACACACACAGACACACACACACACACACACGGACACACAAACACACACACTTAAACACACACACAGAGACACACACTTAAACACACACATGGTTTCAGAAACCCACTTCACACACATGAGAAGGGCTGTCATTCCATCCCCAGTTCTCTGTGTCTCGCTGTGACACAGACAAACACACACGTCAGCTGAGGAAGGGAAGTGTGGAGAATCAGGCCATTAAGTAAAACAATGATTAGTGCTGATCAAAGAGGCTCCACAACGTCAGGCTTTGTTTAGGCTCCTTTGATGTTGTCAAACTCTTTCTGCTGCAACCATGAGGCCTGGCAAGGAGAATGATCCATGATATCACTGTCCTGACAACACACACTCACACACATAGACTCTCTAACACACACACACAGACAGTCACACACATACACACACTGACACACTTAGACTCTCGTACAGACACACGCACACACGCACACTTGCACACACACACACACACACACACACACACACTATCATGTACTGTCACACATAATTACATTTTCATGTACACACCATCGTAACGCCTACCCGCCCCGATTTACACTGTCAATGCACCCACACTTTTGAATGCTAGTCATCCAGATTTAACTAAAACACAGGATGGATATGAGAGATGGGGGGGCGAGAGAAAAAGTGTATATATATACTGCTCAAAAAATAAAGGCAACACTAAAATCAATTAAATAATCTTATTAAATACTTTTTTCTTTACATAGTTGAATGTGCTGACAACAAAATCACACAAAAATAATCAATGGAAATCCAATTTATCAACCCATGGAGGTCTGGATTTGGAGTCACACTCAAAATGAAAGTGGAAAACCACACTACAGGCTGATCCAACTTTGATGTAATGTCCTTAAAACAAGTCAAAATGAGGCTCAGTAGTGTGTGTGGCCTCCACTTGCCTGTATAACCTCCCTACAACGCCTGGGCATGCTCCTGATGAGGTGGCGGATGGTCTCCTGAGGGATCTCCTCCCAGACCTGGACTAAAGCATCCGCCAACTCCTGGACAGTCTGTGGTGCAACGTGGCGTTGGTGGATGGAGCGAGATATAATGTCCCATATGTGCTCAATTGGATTCAGGTCTGGGGAACGGGCGGGCCAGTCCATAGCATCAATGCCTTCCTCTTGCAGGAACTGCTGACACACTCCAGCAACATGAGGTCTAGCATTGTCTTGCATTAGGAGGAACCCAGGGCCAACCGCACCAGCATATGGTCTCACAAGGGGTCTGAGGATCTCATCTCGGTACCTAATGGCAGTCACGCTACCTCTGGCGAGCACATGGAGGGCTGTGTGGCCCCCCAAAGAAATGTCACCCCACACCATGACTGACCCACCTCCAAACCGGTCATGCTGGAGGATGTTGCAGGCAGCAGAACGTTCTCCACGGCGTCTCCAGACTCTGTCACATCTGTCACATGTGCTCAGTGTGAACCTGCTTCATCTGTGAAGAGCACAGAGCGCCAGTGGCGAATTTGCCAATCTTGGTGTTCTCTGGCAAATGCCAAACGTCCTGCACGGTGTTGGGCTGTAAGCACAACCCCCACCTGTGGACGTCGGGCCCTCATACCACCCTCATGGAGTCTGTTTCTGACCGTTTGAGCAGACACATGCACATTTGTGGCCTGCTGGAGGTCATTTTTGCAGGGCTCTGGCAGTGCTCCTCCTGCTCCTCCTTGCACAAAGGCGGAGGTAGCGGTCCTGCTGCTGGGTTGTTGCCCTCCTACGGCCTCCTCCACGTCTCCTGATGTACTGGCCTGTCTCCTGGTAGTGCCTCCATGCTCTGGACACTACGCTGACAGACACAGCAAACCTTCTTGCCACAGCTCGCATTGATGTGCCATCCTGGATCAGCTGCACTACCTGAGCCACTTGTGTGGGTTGTAGACTCCGTCTCATGCTACCACTAGAGTGAAAGCACCGCCAGCATTCAAAAGTGACCAAAACATCAGCCAGGAAGCATAGGAACTGAGAAGTGGTCTTTGGTCACCACCTGCAGAACCACTCCTTTATTGGGGGTGTCTTGCTAATTGCCTATAATTTCCACCTGTTGTCTATTCCATTTGCACAACAGCATGTGACATTTATTGTCAATCAGTGTTGCTTCCTAAGTGGAGAGTTTGATTTCACAGAAGTGTGATTGACTTGGAGTTACATTGTGTGGTTTAAGTGTTCCCTTTATTTATTTGAGCAGTGTATATATAAAAGAGAGACAGAGAGAGTGAGGGAATGAGAGAGTAAGAGGGAGTGAGAGTGAGAAAGAGAGACAGAGAGAGAGAAAGAGGGAGACAGAGAAAGAAAGACAGAGAGAGAAAGTGACAGAGAGAGAGAATGAGGGAGGGAGTGAGGGAAAGAGGGACAGAGAGAGAGAAAGAGGGAGTGAGAGTGAGAGAGAGACAGAGAGAGAGAGAGAGAGAGGGGGGGACTGAAAGAGAAATAGAGACAGAGAGAGAAAGAGGGACAGAGAGAGAGAAGGAGCGACAGAGAGAGAGAAAGAGGGAGTGAGAGTGTGAGAGAGAGAGAGAGAGGGGGACTGAAAGAGAATTAGAGATAGAGAAAGACAGAGAGAGAAGGAGCAACAGAGGGACTGATAGAGAAATAGACAGTGTGTGTGTGTGTGTGTGTGTGTGTGTGTGTGTGTGTGTGTGTGTGTGTGTGTGTGTGTGTGTGTGTGTGTGTGCTAGTGTGAGAACCATGGTGTGTCCTATAGCTGGACTAGTATCCCTCCATCTTGTGTGCGTTGATGCAGTAGGGGTCTCCTATCATGTCTCTGTCATCAAATAAAACATCATTGATATAAAAAAGATTCATTCAAAACAAAATGACAGTGATGATTGACAGTTGCCGCCGGCGACTCTTCGACACCCAGCCATCAATAGACTATGTTGTGTGTGTGTGTGTTGCCCAGACTGATCTCTAGAAATAGACAGCGATTTGGGACGTTTGAAAAGGTCCCTAGAACGTCCACATATTCCTTCTTCTGCGCTCACCCAAAACACATTTAACAATTACCCAGCACTGGGAGTCAACTCCTGATGTTCGGAGCCAGAGCACCGTGGCAAGAACACTCCGCTATGTCACTTCACACTGCTCTACCAAGCCACGAGAATAAGGACAATACTGATGATACCTGATGGTAATATCACGTTGTTTTAATGATTTACTTTTAATCCTTCCCCAAACCATAGCCTTAACCTTACCCACTCTGAATGAAACCTAACCCTTTGAGTTGTTTCTGTTTTAACCCTGTAACCAAGGGGAATTATCCCTGTAACCACGGGGAAGTAATGCATCAAAAATAGGCATTCATCCTTAATATATCGAGTTTCGAAGGGAAACTATGATATCTTGTTGCAGTTGCCTTCGTAATGCTCAGCACCAACCTAGATTAGCTCCTAACGCCCTAATCCTACTTTTGAGAAAGAAAATGGAGGAGGGGGGAGAAGGGGAGAGGAGGAGGGAGATGGGCAGGAGGGAGATGGGGAGAAGGGGAGAGGGGGAGGGAGGCAGGAGGGAGATGGGCAAGAGGGCAATGGGGAGAAGGGGAGAGTGGTAGGAAAGCAGGAGGGGATTGGGGAGAAAGAAGGGGAGAGGGAGAGGAAGGCAGGAGGGAGATGGGCAGGAGGGCAATGGGGAGAAGGGGAGAGGGGTAGGAAAGCAGGAGGGGATTGGGGAGAAGGGGAGGGAGAGGAAGGCAGCAGAGGATTGGGGAGAAGGGGAGAGGGAGAGGAAGGCAGGAGGGAGATGTGGAGAAGGGGAGAGGGAGAGGAAGGCAGCAGAGGATTGGGGAGAAGGGGATTGGGAGAGGAAGGCAGGAGGGAGATGGGGTGAAGGGCAGGGTGAAAAAGACACAGGGAGGAGAGGGAGCTGGCCGTTTCAAGGATAAAGAGAGAGAAGGAGGTGTTAACATACTTTCAGACAAACTGCACCTCAAATTAAAGTATTCCCTTTATTCCTTACTCCCTTTCTCTTTCATGCTGCCTAGTGACAGGAACAGGGGAGGGCAGGGGAAAGGAGGGGGAGTGGGATGAGAGGAGGAGGAGGACTGGGAAGGGAGGAGGAGGAGTGGGATGAGAGGAGGAGGAGGAAGAGGAGGAGGAGGAGTGGGAAGAGAGGAGGAGGATGAGTTCGATGAGAGGAGGAGGAGGATGAGTGGGATGAGAGGAGGAGGAGGAGTGGGAAGAGAGGAGGAGGAGGAGTGGGAAGAGAGGAGGAGGGGTGGGAAGAGAGGAGGAGGAGTGGGAAGAGAGGCGGAGGAGGACTGGGATGAAAGGAGGAGGAGGAGTGGGAAGAGAGGAGGAGGAGTGGAAGAGAGAGGAGGAGGAGGAGTGGGAAGAGAGGAGGAGGAGGAGTGGAAGAGAGGAGAGGAGGAGTGGGATGAGAGGAGGAGGAGGACTGGGATGAAAGGAGGAGGAGTGGGAAGAGAGGAGGAGGAGTTGGGAAGAGAGGAGGAGGAGGAGTGGGAAGAGAGGAGGAGGAGTGGGAAAGAGAGGAGGAGGGAGGAGTGGGTGAGAGGGAGGAGGAGGAGGACTGGGATGAAAGTGAGGAGGGAGGAAGTGGGAATGAGTAGTTTTATTTCTGGCCTTAAATCCAATGTTATAAATCAGTCAGGAGCAGAGAGAGAAAGGTGGAAAGAATTAGCATGGCGGTAGTTTGTTCCTGCCTCTGTCTGTCTGTCTGTCTGTCTGTCTGTCTGTCTGTCTGTCTGTCTGTCTGTCTGTCTGCCTGCCTGCCTGCCTGTCTGTCTGTCTGCCTGACTGCCTGCCTGCCTGCCTGCCTGCCTGTCTGTCTGCCTGCCTGTCTGTCTGTCTGTCTGTCTGTCTGTCTGTCTGTCTGGCTGGCTGGCTGGCTGGCTGGCTGTCTTCCTTTCTGCCTGCCTGTCTGTCTGTCTTCCTGTCTGCCTGCCTGCCTGCCTGCCTGTCTGTCTGTCTGTCTGTCTGTCTGTCTGTCTGTCTGTCTGTCTGTCTGCCTGCCTGCCTGCCTGCCTGTCTGTCTGTCTGTCTGTCTGTCTGTCTGCCTGCCTGCCTGCCTGCCTGCCTGTCTGTCTGTCTGGCTGGCTGGCTGGCTGTCTTCCTTTCTGCCTGCCTGTCTGTCTGTCTGTCTGTCTGTCTGTCTGTCTGTCTGTCTGTCTTCCTGTCTGCCTGCCTGCCTGCCTGCCTGTCTGTCTGTCTGTCTGCCTGCCTGCCTGCCTGTCTGTCTGTCTGTCTGTCTGTCTGTCTGTCTGTCTGTCTGTCTGTCTGTCTGTCTGTCTACCTGCCTGCCTGCCTGCCTGCCTGTCTGTCTGTCTGTCTGTCTGTCTGTCTGGCTGGCTGGCTGGCTGTCTTCCTTTCTGCCTGCCTGTCTGTCTGTCTTCCTGTCTGCCTGTCTGCCTGTCTGTCATCCTGTCTGCCTGTCTTCCTGTCTGTCTGCCTGCATGCCTGCCTGTCTGTCTATCTGTCTGTGTGTTTGTCTGTCTGTCTGTCTGTGTGTTTGTGTGTCAGTGTGTGTTTGTGTATTGTTTGTATGTGTAGAGGGGTACGTTACCAACATGTCAGCATACATGACTCCACACAGATCATACCATCATAGACCAGGTCTCCTCACCTCGTCACCACAGTCTCCTCACCCCGTCACCACCGTCTCCTCACCTGGTCACCACGGTCTCCTCACCCTGTCACCACTCCTCACCCCGTCACCACGGTCTCCCTCACCTCGTCCCCACGGTCTCCTCACCCTGTCACCAACTCCTCACCCCGTCACCACGGTCTCCTCACCTCGTCACCACGGTCTCCCTCACCTCGTCACCACGGTCTCCTCACTCTGTCACCACTCCTCACCCCGTCACCACGGTCTCCTCACACCTCGTCACCACGGTCTCCTCACCTCGTCACCACGGTCTCCTCACCCCGTCACCACGGTCTCCTCACCCCGTCACCACCGTCTCCTCACCTGGTCACAACGGTCCTCCTCACCCTGTCACCACTCCTCACCCCGTCACCACGGTCTCCTCACCTCGTCCCCACGGTCTCCTCACCCCGTCACCACGGTCTCCTCAATTCGTCACCACGGTCTCCTCACCTCGTCACCACGGTCTCCTCACCCTGTCACCACTCCTCACCCCGTCACCACGGTCTCCTCACCTCGTCACCAGGTCTCCTCACCTCGTCACCACGGTCTCCTCACCCTGTCACCACTCCTCACCCCGTCACCACAGTCTCCTCACGCGTCAACCACCAGGTCTCCTCACCAATGGTCACCACTGGTCTCCTCACCCTTCACCACTCCTCAACCCACCGTCACCACGGTCTCCTCACCTCCTGTCACCACAGTCTCCCTTACCCTGTCACCACTCCTCACCTCGTTCACCACGGTCTCCTCACCCTGTCACCACTGTCTCCTCACCTGGTCACCACGGTCTCCTCACCCCGTCACCACGGTTCCTCACCTCGTCACCACGGTCTCCTCACCCTGTCACCACTGTCTCCTCACCTCGTCACCATGGTCTCCTCACCCCGTCACCACGGTCTCCTCACCTCGTCACTACGGTCTCCTCACCCTATCACCACTCCTCACCCCGTCACCACGGTCTCCTCACCCTGTCACCACTCCTCACCCCGTCACCACGGTCTCCCACCGACGCCACGGTCTCCTCACCTCGTCACCACGGTCTCCTCACCTCGTCCCACGGTCTCCTCACCTCGTCACCACGGTCTCCTCACCCCGCCACCACGGTCTCCTCACCCGCACCACGGTCTCCTCATCTCGTCACCACGGTCTCCTCACCCTGTCACACACCGTCACCACGGTCTCCTCACCCCGTCACCACGGTCTCCTTACCCTGTCACCACTCCTCACCTCGTCACCACGGTCTCCTCACCCTGTCACCACTGTCTCCTCACCTGGTCACCACGGTCTCCTCACCCGTCACCACGGTCTCCTCACCTCGTCACCACGGTCTCCTCACCCTGTCACCACTGTCTCCTCACCTCGACGCCACGGTCTCCTCACCTCGTCACCACGGTCTCCTCACTCGTCACCACGGTCTCCTCACCCCGTCACCACGGTCTCCTCACCTCGCACCACAGTGGGATGGAGGGAGAGAAAGAGGGGATGAGGGAGGAGGGAGAGACAGGGGAAGGAGGGAGGGGGAGGAAAAGGATGTGTTGACGCTGTGTCAGTGTACACACATGACTACACATGATACACATGACACACACACACAA
>NW_021822754.1:171856-205150 GCF_901001165.1 Salmo trutta | reverse complement strand
TATACGTGCTCATGTGTGTGTTCCTGGTGTGTGTGTGTGTGTGTGTATGTGCTCCTGTGTGTGTGTGTGTGTTTTCCTGGTGTGTGTGTGTGTGTGTGTGTGTGTGTGTACACTTGCTCCTTTGTGCGTGTGTTCCTGGTTTGTGTGTGTTTGTACATTAGCAGAGTGGTCTGGTCCCCAAGAAGCCTCAGAAGGGAGTGTGGGGGATGGGTCGGAGTGACATGTTGATGGACACCAGACGACACTTCCTGGTTAGTATTACATCACACCCAATCAGCTAACATCTCTTAAAATATTGGTTCAGATACTCACCAGTCCCTCCCTCACCCCTACTCCCCTCTCCTTCCTTCCTCCCTCACCCCTACTCCCCTCTTCTCCCTCCCTTCCTTCCCCATCCCTACTCCACCCACCCCTCCCTCCTCCTCTTTCCTCCTCCCTCACCCCTCCTCATCTCCAGGTGTTGCAGTACCCTATCACTGCGGTCATCGAGGTGAAGGATCAGCTCATTGATTGGGCGTCTCGCGCCGGCGTCCAATGGCTGAGCACGGTGATCCCCACACACCACGTCAACGCGCTCATCTTCTTCTTCATCATCAGTAATCTGACTGTTGACCTGTTTGCCTTCTTCATCCCCCCCTCTCGTCTTCTCTACCTCTCCTTCATCTCCATGGTGATCTGCACGCTACGCATCTTCCAGAGCAGCAAGGTACAGCTCAGCTAACACTCTCCTCTCCTGTCCTTTTCTCTTCTCTTCTCACTTTAAACTCTCCTCTGATCTCTCTTCTTCTTCGTCTTCCTCCTCCTCCTCCTCCTCTCCAGGCGTGGGAGAACTTCAGTGCCCTAACAACTCTGCTGACCAGGTTTGAGCCTGGCCTGGATGTGGAGCAAGCAGAGTCTAACTTTGGCTGGAACAATCTAGAACCCTACCTCTACTTCCTGATATCTGTGTTCTTCATCATCTTCTCCTTCCCCGTTGCTGATAAAGGTGTGTGTGTGTGTGTGTGTGTGGTGTGTGTGTGTCTATAAGAGGCTAACCAGTGTTTCTGTGTTATAGGATGGATCCCCTGCTCAGAGCTCTCCACGGTAGCCATCTTGTTCACGGTGGTCAGCTACAAGAGCCTGAGTCCCTCGGGCGCCACCTACGCCAAACGGGCGCTTATCACTGAGGTCAGACACAGGCCAAATGGCACCCTATTCCCTATATAGTGCACTACTTTAGACCAGAGCCCTATTCCCTATATAGTGCACTACTTTAGACCTGAGCCCTATTCCCTATATAATGCACTACTTTAGACCAGAGCCCTATGGCACCCTATTCCCTATATAGTGCACTACTTTAGACCAGATCTCTATGGCACCCTATTCCCTATATAGTGCACTACTTTAGACCACATATCTATGGCACACTTTTCCCTATTTAGTGCACTACTTTAGACCAGAGCCCATATATATATATATATATATATATATAATACATATTACTGCTGGTCCTATGTGGGGTTCTGTCTGTAGGTGGCGACGTCTTTGTGTTCCCTGACCAGTCTCCTGCCCCAGAGTGCTGTTCTGCTGAGGATGCTGAGCCACACTTTCACTACCCTGCCACTGGGGGAGTCAGTGGTGATGAAGATCAGTCTGCCCTGCCTACTAGACCTCTACCTGTACTACCTGTTCTTCAGGTCAGTACCTCTACCTCTACTACCTGTTCTACAGGTCAGTACCTCTACCTGTACTACCTGTTCTACAGGTCAGTACCTCTACCTGTACTACCTGTTCTATAGGTCACTACCTCTACCTCTACCTGTACTACCTGTTCTACAGGTCAGTACCTCTACCTCTACTACCTGTTCTACAGGTCAGTACCTCTACCTGTACTACCTGTTCTACAGGTCAGTACCTCTACCTCTACTACCTGTTCTACAGGTCAGTACCTCTACCTGTACTACCTGTTCTACAGGTCAGTATCTCTACCTGTACTACCTGTTCTACAGGTCAGTACCTCTACCTCTACTACCTGTTCTACAGGTCAGTACCTCTACCTCTACTACCTGATCTACAGGTCAGTACCTCTACTACCTGTTCTACAGGTCAGTACCTCTACCTCTACTACCTGTTCTACAGGTCAGTACCTCTACCTGTACTACCTGTTCTACAGGTCAGTACCTCTACCTGTACTACCTGTTCTACAGGTCAGTACCTCTACCTGTACTACCTGTTCTACAGGTCACTACCTCTACCTCTACTACCTGTTCTACAGGTCAGTTCCTCTACCTGTACTACCTGTTCTACAGGTCAGTACCTCTACCTCTACTACCTGTTCTACAGGTCAGTACCTCTACCCTGTACTACCTGTTCTACAGGTCAGTACCCTCTACCTGTACTACCTGTTCTACAGGTCAGTACCTCTACCTGTACTACCTGTTCTAGCAGGTCAGTACCTCTACCTGTACTACCTGTTTCTACAGGTCAGTACCTCTACTACCTGTTCTACAGGTCAGTACCTCTACCTCTACTACCTGTTTCTACAGGTCAGTACCCTCTACCTGTACTACCTGTTCTACAGGGTCAGTATCTCTACCTGTACTACCTGTTCTACAGGTCAGTACCTCTACCTCTACTACCTGTTCTACAGGTCAGTACCTCTACCTCTACTACCTGATCTACAGGTCAGTACCTCTACTACCTGTTCTACAGGTCAGTACCTCTACCTCTACTACCTGTTCTACAGGTCAGTACCTCTACCTGTACTACCTGTTCTACAGGTCAGTACCTCTACCTGTACTACCTGTTCTACAGGTCAGTACCTCTACCTGTACTACCTGTTCTACAGGTCAGTACCTCTACCTCTACTACCTGTTCTACAGGTCAGTACCTCTACCTCTACTACCTGTTCTACAGGTCAGTACCTCTACCTCTACTACCTGTTCTACAGGTCAGTACCTCTACCTCTACTACTTTCTACCCTGTTCTACAGGTCAGTACCTCTACCTGTACTACCTGTTCTACAGGGTCAGTACCCTCTACCTGTACTACCTGTTTCTACAGGTCAGTACCTCTACCTGTAGCTACTGTTCTACAGGTCAGTACCTCTACCTCTACTACCTGTTCTACAGGTCAGTACCTCTACCTCTACTACCTGTTCTACAGGTCAGTACCTCTACCTGTACTACCTGTTCTACAGGTCACTACCTCTACCTCTACTACCTGTTCTACAGGTCAGTACCTCTACTACCTGTTCTACAGGTCAGTACCTCTACCTCTACCTCTACTACCTGTTCTACAGGTCAGTACCTCTACCTGTACTACCTGTTCTACAGGTCAGTACCTCTACCTGTACTACCTGTTCTACAGGTCAGTACCTCTACCTGTACTACCTGTTCTACAGGTCAGTACCTCTACCTGTACTACCTGTTCTACAGGTCACTACCTCTACCTGTACTACCTGTTCTACAGGTCAGTACCTCTACCTGTACTACCTGTTCTACAGGTCAGTACCTCTACCTGTACTACCTGTTCTACAGGTCAGTACCTCTACCTCTACTACCTGTTCTACAGGTCAGTACCTCTACCTGTACTACCTGTTCTACAGGTCAGTACCTCTACCTCTACTACCTGTTCTACAGGTCAGTACCTCTACCTGTACTACCTGTTCTACAGGTCAGTACCTCTACCTGTACTACCTGTTCTACAGGTCAGTTCCTCTACCTCTACTACCTGTTCTACAGGTCAGTACCTCTACCTGTACTACCTGTTCTACAGGTCAGTACCTCTACCTGTACTACCTGTTCTACAGGTCAGTACCTCTACCTCTACTACCTGTTCTACAGGTCAGTACCTCTACCTGTACTACCTGTTCTACAGGTCAGTACCTCTACCTCTACTACCTGTTCTACAGGTCAGTACCTCTACCTGTACTACCTGTTCTACAGGTCAGTATCTCTACCTGTACTACCTGTTCTACAGGTCAGTACCTCTACCTGTACTACCTGTTCTACAGGTCAGTACCTCTACCTCTACTACCTGTTCTACAGGTCAGTACCTCTACCTGTACTACCTGTTCTACAGGTCAGTACCTCTACCTCTACTACCTGTTCTACAGGTCAGTACCTCTACCTCTACTACCTGTTCTACAGGTCACTACCTCTACCTGTACTACCTGTTCTACAGGTCAGTACCTCTACCTCTACTACCTGTTCTACAGGTCAGTACCTCTACCTGTACTACCTGTTCTACAGGTCAGTTCCTCTACCTGTACTACCTGTTCTACAGGTCAGTACCTCTACCTCTACTACCTGTTCTACAGGTCAGTACCTCTACCTGTACTACCTGTTCTACAGGTCACTACCTCTAACCTGTACTACCTGTTCTACAGGTCAGTACCTCTACCTCCTACTACCTGTTACTACAGGTCAGTACCTCTACCTGTACTACCTGTTCTACAGGTCAGTTCCTCTACCTGTACTAACCTGTTTCTACAGGTCAGTTACCTCTACCTCTGCTACCTGTTCTACAGGTCAGTACCCTCTACCTGTACTACCTGTTCTACAGGTCAGTACCTCTACCTGTACTACCTGTTCTACAGGTCAGTACCTCTACTACCTGTTCTACAGGTCAGTACCTCTACCTCTACTACCTGTTCTACAGGTCAGTACCTCTACCTCTACTACCTGTTCTACAGGTCAGTACCTCTACCTGTACTACCTGTTCTACAGGTCAGTACCTCTACCTCTACCTGTACTACCTGTTCTACAGGTCAGTTCCTCTACCTGTACTACCTGTTCTACAGGTCAGTACCCTCTACCCCTCTACTACCTGTTCTACAGGTCAGTACCTCCTACCTGTACTACCTGTTCTACAGGTCAGTACCTCTACTACCTGTTCTACAGGTCAGTACCTCTACCTCTACTACCTGTTCTACAGGTCAGTACCTCTACCTCTACTACCTGTTCTACAGGTCAGTACCTCTACCTCTACTACCTGTTCTACAGGTCAGTACCTCTACCTCTACTACCTGTTCTACAGGTCAGTACCTCTACCTGTACTACCTGTTCTACAGGTCAGTACCTCTACCTCTACTACCTGTTCTACAGGTCACTACCTCTACCTGTACTACCTGTTCTACAGGTCAGTACCTCTACCTGTACTACCTGTTCTACAGGTCAGTTCCTCTACCTGTACTACCTGTTCTACAGGTCAGTACCTCTACCTGTACTACCTGTTCTACAGGTCAGTACCTCTACCTCTACTACCTGTTCTACAGGTCAGTACCTCTACCTCTACTACCTGTTCTACAGGTCAGTACCTCTACCTCTACTACCTGTTCTACAGGTCAGTACCTCTACCTGTACTACCTGTTCTACAGGTCAGTACCTCTACCTCTACTACCTGTTCTACAGGTCAGTACCTCTACCTGTACTACCTGTTCTACAGGTCAGTACCTCTACCTGTACTACCTGTTCTACAGGTCAGTACCTCTACCTGTACTACCTGTTCTACAGGTCAGTACCTCTACCTCTACTACCTGTTCTACAGGTCAGTACCTCTACCTGTACTACCTGTTCTACAGGTCAGTACCTCTACTTCTACTACCTGTTCTTCAGGTCAGTGCCTCTACCTGTACTACCTGTTCTACAGGTCAGTACCTCTACCTCTACTACCCTGTTCTACAGGTCAGTACCTCTACCTCTACTACCTGTTCTACAGGTCAGTACCTCTACCTCTACTACCTGATCTACAGGTCAGTACCTCTACTACCTGTTCTACAGGTCAGTACCTCTACCTCTACTACCTGTTCTACAGGTCAGTACCTCTACCTGTACTACCTGTTCTACAGGTCAGTACCTCTACCTCTACTACCTGTTCTACAGGTCACTACCTCTACCTGTACTACCTGTTCTACAGGTCAGTACCTCTACCTGTACTACCTGTTCTACAGGTCAGTACCTCTACCTGTACTACCTGTTCTACAGGTCAGTACCTCTACCTGTACTACCTGTTCTACAGGTCAGTTCCTCTACCATCTACTACCTGTTCTACGGTCAGTACCTCTACCCTGTACTACCTGTTCTACAGGTCAGTACCTCTACTACCTGTTCTACAGGTCAGTACCTCTACCTGTACTACCTGTTCTACAGGTCAGTACCTCTACCTGTACTACCTGTTCTACAGGTCAGTACCTCTACCTGTACTACCTGTTCTACAGGTCAGTACCTCTACCTCTACTACCTGTTCTACAGGTCAGTACCTCTACCTGTACTACCTGTTCTACAGGTCAGTACCTCTACCTCTACTACCTGTTCTTCAGGTCAGTACCTCTACCTGTACTACCTGTCTACAGGTCATGACCTCTACCTCTACTACCTGTTCTACAGGTCAGTACCTCTACCTGTACTATACCTGTTCTACAGGTCAGTACCTCTACCTGTACTACCTGTTCTACAGGTCAGTACCTCTACCTGTACTACCTGTCTACAGGTCAGTACCTCTACCTGTACTACCTGTTCTACAGGTCAGTACCTCTACCTGTACTAACCTGTTCTACAGGTCAGTACCTCTACCTGTACTACCTGTTCTACAGGTTCAGTACCTCTACCTCTACTACCTGTTCTACAGGTCAGTACCTCTACTACCTGTTCTACAGGTCAGTACCTCTACCTCTACTACCTGTTCTACAGGTCAGTACCTCTACCTGTACTACCTGTTCTACAGGTCAGTACCTCTACCTGTACTACCTGTTCTACAGGTCAGTACCTCTACCTCTACTACCTGTTCTACAGGTCAGTACCTCTACCTCTACTACCTGTTCTACAGGTCAGTACCTACCTGTACTACCTGTTCTACAGGTCAGTACCTCTACCTCTACTACCGTTCTACAGGTCAGTACCTCTCCCTCTACCTGTTCTACAGGTCAGTACCTCTACCTGTATTACCTGTTCTACAGGTCAGTACCTCTACCTGTACTACCTGTTCTACAGGTCAGTACCTCTACCTGTACTACCTGTTCTACAGGTCAGTACCTCTACCTGTACTACCTGTTCTACAGGTCAGTACCTCTACCTCTACTACCTTTCTACAGGTCAGTACCTCTACCTCTACTACCTTTCTACAGGTCAGTACCTCGACCTCTACTACCTGTTCTACAGGTCAGTACCCTCTACCTGTACTACCTGTTCTACAGGTCACTACCCTCTACCTCTACTACCTGTTCTACAGGTCAGTACCTCTACCTTACTACCTGTTCTACAGGTCAGTACCCTACCCTCTACTACCTTTCTACAGGTCGTACCATCTACCTGTACTAACCTGTTCTACAGGTCAGTACCTCTAACTCTACTACTGTTCTACAGGTCAGTACCTCTACCTGTACTACCCTGTTTCTTCAGGTCAGTACCTCTACCTCTACTACCTGTTCTACAGGTCAGTACCTCTACCTTACTACCTGTTCTACAGGTCAGTAACCCTCTACCTCTACACCTGTTCTACAGGTCCAGTACCTCTACCTCGACTACCTGTTCTACAGGTCAGTACATCTACCTGTACTACCTGTTCTACGGTCAGTACCATCTACCTCTACCTGTAATACCTGTTCTATCAGGTCAGTACCTCTACCTCTACTACCTGTTCCTACAGGTCAGTACCATCTAACCTCTACTTACCTGTCTACAGGTCAGTATACCTTCTACCTACCTCTAATAACCTGTTCTACAGGTCAGTACCTCTACCTGTACTACCTGTTCTACAGGTCAGTGGGTTACCTCTACTACACTGTTCTACAGGTCAGTACCTACCTCTACCTCTAACTACCTGTCTACAGGTCAGTTACCTCCTACCTGTACTAACCTGTTCTACAGGTCAGTACCACTCTACCTGTACTACCTGTTCGAACAGGTCAGTACCTCTACCTCTACTACCTGTTCTACAGGTCAGTACCGTCTACCTGTACTACCTGTTCTACAGGTCAGTACCTCTACTACCTCTACTACCTGTTCTACCGGTCAGTACCTCTACCTCTACTACTGTTCTACAGGTCAGTACCTCTACCGTACTACCTGTTCTACAGGTCAGTACCTCTACCTCTATACTACCTGTTCTAACAGGTCAGTACCTCCTACCTGGACTACCTGTTCTACAGGTCAGTACCGGCTCTACCTGTACTACCTGTTCTAACAGAGTCGAGTACCTCTACCTTCTACTTACCTGTTCTACAGGTCAGTACCACCTCTACCTCTACTACCTGTTCGACAGGTCAGTACACTCTACTGTACTAACCTGTTCTTCAGGTCAGGTACCTTCTACCTGTACTACCTGTTCTACAGGTCAGTAACCTCTACCTCTACTACCTGTTCTACAGGGCCAGTAGCCGTCTACCTGTACTACCTGTTCTACAGGTCAGTACCTCTAACCTCTACTACCTGTTTCTTCAGGTCAGTACCCTCTACTACCTGTTCTACAGGTCAGTACCAGTCTACCCTACCTAACTACCTGTTCTACAGGTCGTACCGTCTACCCTCTACTACTTCTACAGGCATACCTTCTACCGGTCAGTACCTCTACCTCTACTACCTGCTGCTACAGGTCAGTACCTCTAACCTGTACTACCTGTTCTACAGGTCAGGTACCTCTACTACCTGTTCTACAGGTCAGTACCTCTACCTCTACCTCTACTACCTGTTCTACAGGTCAGTACCTCTACCTGTACTACCTGTTCTACAGGTCAGTACCTCTACCTGTACTACCTGTTCTACAGGTCAGTACCTCTACCTCTACTACCTGTTCTACAGGTCAGTACCTCTACCTGTACTACCTGTTCTACAGGTCAGTACCTCTACCTCTACTACCTGTTCTACAGGTCAGTACCTCTACCTGTACTACCTGTTCTACAGGTCAGTACCTCTACCTCTACTACCTGTTCTACAGGTCAGTACCTCTACCTGTACTACCTGTTCTACAGGTCAGTTCCTCTACCTGTACTACCTGTTCTACAGGTCAGTACCTCTACCTGTACTACCTGTTCTACAGGTCAGTACCTCTACCTCTACTACCTGTTCTCAGGTCAGTACCTCTACCTCTACTACCTGTTCTACAGGTCAGTACCTCTTACCTGTACTACCTGTTCTACAGGTCAGTACCTCTACCTCTACTACCTGTTCTACAGGTCAGTACCTCTACCTCTACTACCACCTGTTTCTACAGGTCAGTACCTCTACCTCTACTACCTGTTCTACAGGTCAGTACCTCTACCTCTACTACCTGTTCTACAGGTCGAGATACCGTCTACTCTGTAACTACCTGTGTCTACAGTCATACCTCTACCGTACTACCTGTTCTACAGGTCAGTACCTCTACCTGTACTACCTGTTCTACAGGTCAGTACCTCTACCTGTACTACCTGTTCTACAGGTCAGTACCTCTTACCTCTACTAACCTGTTCTACAGGTCAGTACCTCTACCTCTACTACCTGTTCTACAGGTCAGTACCTCTACCTGTACTACCTGTTCTACAGGTCAGTACCTCTACCTGTACTACCTGTTCTACAGGTCAGGACCTCTAACCTCTACTACCTGTTCTACAGGTCAGTACCTCTACCTGTACTACCTGTTCTACAGGTCAGTACCTCTACCTCTACTACCTGTTCTACAGGTCAGTACCTCTACCTCTACTACCTGTTCTACAGGTCACTACCTCTACCTGTACTACCTGTTCTACAGGTCAGTACCTCTACCTGTACTACCTGTTCTACAGGTCAGTACCTCTACCTGTACTACCTGTTCTACAGGTCAGTACCTCTACCTCTACTACCTGTTCTACAGGTCAGTACCTCTACCTGTACTACCTGTTCTACAGGTCAGTACCTCTACCTGTACTACCTGTTCTACAGGTCAGTACCTCTACCTGTACTACCTGTTCTACAGGTCAGTGCCTCTACCTGTACTACCTGTTCTACAGGTCAGTACCTCTACTTCCTGTTCTTGCTGTTTGGGGTTTTAGGCTGGGTTTCTGTACAGCACTTTGAGATATCAGCTGATGTAAGAAGGGCTTTTATAAATACATTTGATTTGAATCAGGTGAGCTCTGTGGAATATGGCATCAGGTAGCCGAGCGGCTGGACTCTTGGTCCATCAACCGAAAGGTAGCTGGATCGAATCCCTGAGCCGACAAGTTGAATAGTCTGTTGATGTGCCCTTGAGCAAGGCATCCCTAACTGCTCCTGGAAGTCTCTCTGGATAAGAATGTCTGCTAAGTGTAAAATAGATCAATGGAATACCATCACATCTGGTGTGTATTCGACAAGGGAAAAGTTTGTGAACTTTCACATGCCATGTGAACTTTCTACTCTATATAGTAAGAGTAGCAAAGTCATTTTCAGTTAGAATGTTGTCGCTAAAAAGCCTAACTAATCCATGCCAAAATTAGCTATTTGCGGCTTCACCCGTAACATTTTGGCTTCACCCCCCACCCTTACCCCCCTCTCTCTTCTCCCTCCTCTCCTCTCCTCACCACCCCTCCTCCCCCCTCTCTCCTCTCTCTCCTCACCACCCCTACTCCCCCCCCCCTCTCTCCCTCCCTCCTCTCTCTCCTCACCACCCCTCCCCCCTCCCTCTCCCTCTCCTCCCCCAGTATGGCTAGGCAGCGTGGTTTCCGTGGGACCTACTGTTTCCTGGTCCCCTACCTAGTCTGCTTCCTGTGGTGTGAGTTCTCTGTGGTGCTGCTCCAAAACTCTTCCCCTATTGGGCTCATCCGAACCTGCGTTGCCTACTTCCTGTTCCTGTTTGCCTTGCCCGTGCTGGCCGTGGGGCTGGCTGCCATGGTCCTCATCCAGCTGGTCAAATGGTTCCTGGAGCTGGAGCTCACCAAGGTGATGATTGGTCGGCAGGTTAAGAGACATGCACGCAGTACAAAACGTTTTAAAAACACGATGGGGACAGCCCAATAAAGTCAATGACTTGTTTCTGTTGTGTTCCCAAATGGCGATACGAGAACTTTATTGTTCATTTGTATTTGTTTCATTTAGTGAGGTCAGTTTACAAAATACACAAATCAACACACTATAATACCACTATAATGCCACTATAATACCACTATAAATCCCCTATAATACCACTATAATACCACTATAAATCCCCTATAATACCACTATAATACCACTATAATACCACTATAATACCACAATAATACCACTATAAATCCCCTATAATACCACTGTAATGCCACAATAATACCACTATAATACCACTATAAATCCCCTATAATACCACTATAATACCACTATAATACCACTATAATACCACTATAATACCACTATAAATCCCCTATAATACCACTATAATACCACTATAATACCACTATAAATTCCCTATAATACCACTATAATACCACTATAAATCCCCTATAATACCACTATAAATCCCCTATAATACCACTATAATACCACTATAATACCACTATAATACCACTATAATGCCACTATAATGCCACTATAAATCCGCTATAATACCACTATAATACCACTATAAATCCCCTATAATACCACTATAATGCCACTATAATACCACTATAATACCACTATAATGCCACTATAATGCCACTATAAATCCCCTATAATACCACTATAATACCACTATAAATCCCCTATAATACCACTATAATACCACTATAAATTCCCTATAATACCACTATAATACCACTATAATACCACTATAAATTCCCTATAATGCCACTATAATACCACTATAATACCACTAATGCCACTATAATACCACTATAATACCACTATAATACCACTATAATACCACTATAATACCACTATAATAACATTATGATACCACTATAAATCCCCTATAATACCACTAATGCCACTATAATACCACTATAATACCACTATAATAACACTATGATACCACTATAAATCCCCTATAATACCACTGTAATGCCACTATAATACCACTATAAATCCCCTATAATACCACTATAATGCCACTATAATACCACTATAATACCACTATAATACCACTGTAATAACACTATGATACCACTATAATACCACTGTAATAACACTATGATACCACTATAATACCACTATAATACCACTAAAATACCACTATAATACCACTATAATAACACTATGATACCACTATAAATCCCCTATAATACCACTGTAATGCCACTATAATACCACTATAAATTCCCTATAATGCCACTGTAATGCCACTATAATACCACTATAAATCCCCTATAATACCACTATAATACCACTATAATACCACTATAATACCACTATAATACCACTATAATGCCACTATAATACCACAATAATACCACTATAAATTCCCTATAATGCCACTGTAATGCCACTATAATACCACTATAAATCCCCTATAATACCACTATAATACCACTATAATACCACTATAATACCACTATAAATCCCCTATAATACCACTATATACCACTATAATACCACTATAAATCCCCTATAATACCACTATAATACCACTATAATACCACTATAATACCACTGTAATAACACTATAATACCACTATAAATCCCCTATAATGCCACTATAATACCACTATAATACCACTATAATACCACTATAATGCCACTATAATACCACTATAATGCCACTATCATAACACTATGATACCACTATAAATTCCCTATAATGCCACTATAATCATGGTAGTCTGACTTGGGACAAATGTCCACATTGCGTTGGTTAATAAAGTTTCTTCTCCTTCTAATCCTCAGATGATTGTGACGCTGGCCGTGTGTGCAGTGCCGGTGACACTGAGGCTATGGACGCGCTTCGGCCTGTCGCTCATGGACGTGTTCCACTCCATGTCGCAACGCGGCGCCGTCAAGCTCATCCTATGCTGCGTCACTATGGTGATGCTGTTCTTCTGGACGTACGTCTACCATTCTGAGGGACTGCAGGTAAAGAGGAAGGGGGAGGGGTTCATTCTATAAATATTTGAAAGAGGCAGGTGACTTATAAATCCCTTAAGGTTTTTCCTTCTCCTGCACTTTTCTCTTGTCTTTTTAAACCCTCATCACATTGTTTTGTATTTCCTTGTGTGCAAATAAATAATACAGTAATTTAAAAAGACAAAAAAAGGGTGGGGGGGGGGGAAGCAAGACATACAGTGAGCTCTAAAAGTATTTGGACAGTGACACATGTTTGATTTTTCTGACTCTGTACTCCAGCACTTCGGATTTGAAATGCAAAAATTATTTCAAGGTTAAAGTGCAGACTGTCAGCTTTAATTTTAGCGTATTTACATCCATATCGGGTGAAACGTTTAGAAATTACAGCACTATTTGTACATAGTCCACCCCATTTTAGGGAACCAAAAGTATTGTGATACATTCACTTATGTGTATTAAAGTAGTAAAAAGTGTAGTATTTGGTCCCATATTCCTAGAACTTGTGACTCTACAAACTTGTTGGATACATTTGCTGTTTGTTTTGGTTGTGTTTCAGATTATTTTGTGCCCAATAGAAATGGATGGTAAATAATGTATAGTGTCATTTTGGAGTCACTTTTATTGTAAGTAATAATATAATGTGTTTCTAAACACTTCTACATTAATGTGGACGCTACCATGACCTCGGATAATCCTGAATGAATCCTGAACAATGATGAGAGAGGAAGTTACAGACACACAAATATCCTACCCCCAAAACATGCTAACCTCTAACCTCTCACCATTACAGGAGAGGTTAGCATTTTGGAGGGTGGCTATGATATTTGTGCGTCTGTAACTTCCTCACTCATCATTATTCACGATTCATTTAGGACTATCCGTAATCATGGTAGCATCCACATTATTTACAATAAAAATGACTCCAAAATGACACTATACATTATTTACCATTCATTTATATTGGGCACAAAATAATCTGAAAAACAACCAAAACAAACAGCAAATGTATCCAACAAGTTTGTAGAGTCACAAGTTCTAGGAATATGGGACCAAATACTACACTTTGTACTACTTTAATACACATATAAGTGAATTTATCCAAATACTTTTGGTTCCCTAAAATGGGAGGGGGGGACTATGTGCAAAAAATGCTGTAATTTCGAAACAGTTCACCCGATGACAATACCCTCAAATTAAAGCTGACAGTCTGACCTTTAACCTCTAAGTCATTGTATCATTTCAAATCCAAAGTGCTGGAGTTCAGAGCCAAAACAACAAAAGTATTGAGACAGTAACATGTGTCACTGTTCCCAATACTGTTGGAGCTGATTCTATTACAGTGATGTGAATGTATCTCTGGATGGGACGGTAACTGGGGCTGTACTTGGCTCTCTGTTTACTGGATGGGACGGTAACTGGGGCTGTACTTGGCTCTCTGTTTACTGGATGGGACGGTAACTGGGACTGTACTTGGCTCTCTGTTTACTGGATGGGACGGTAACTGGGGCTGTACTTGGCTCTCTGTTTACTGGATGGGACGGTAACTGGAGCTGTACTTGGCTCTCTGTTTACTGGATGGGACGGTAACTGGGACTGTACTTGGCTCTCTGTTTACTGGATGGGACGGTAACTGGGACTGTACTTGGCTCTCTGTTTACTGGATGGGACGGTAACTGGGACTGTACTTGGCTCTCTGTTTACTGGATGGGACGGTAACTGGGACTGTACTTGGCTCTCTGTTTACTGGATGGGACGGTAACTGGGGCTGTACTTGGCTCTCTGTTTACTGGATGGGACGGTAACTGGGACTGTACTTGGCTCTCTGTTTACTGGATGGGACGGTAACTGGGGCTGTACTTGGCTCTCTGTTTACTGGATGGGACGGTAACTGGAGCTGTACTTGGCTCTCTGTTTACTGGATGGGACGGTAACTGGGACTGTACTTGGCTCTCTGTTTACTGGATGGGACGGTAACTGAGACTGTACTTGGCTCTCTGTTTACTGGATGGGACGGTAACTGGAGCTGTACTTGGCTCTCTGTTTACTGGATGGGACGTAACTGGAGCTGTACTTGGCTCTCTGTTTACTGGATGGGACGGTAACTGGGACTGTACTTGGCTCTCTGTTTACTGGATGGGACGGTAACTGGGGCTGTACTTGGCTCTCTGTTTACTGGATGGGACGGTAACTGGAGCTGTACTTGGCTCTCTGTTTACTGGATGGGACGGTAACTGGGGCTGTACTTGGCTCTCTGTTTACTGGATGGGACGGTAACTGAGACTGTACTTGGCTCTCTGTTTACTGGATGGGACGGTAACTGGGACTGTACTTGGCTCTCTGTTTACTGGATGGGACGGTAACTGGGACTGTACTTGGCTCTCTGTTTACTGGATGGGACGGTAACTGGAGCTGTACTTGGCTCTCTGTTTACTGGATGGGACGGTAACTGGAGCTGTACTTGGCTCTCTGTTTACTGGATGGGACGGTAACTGGAGCTGTACTTGGCTCTCTGTTTACTGGATGGGACGGTAACTGGGGCTGTACTTGGCTCTCTGTTTACTGGATGGGACGGTAACTGGGGCTGTACTTGGCTCTCTGTTTACTGGATGGGACGTAACTGGAGCTGTACTTGGCTCTCTGTTTACTGGATGGGACGGTAACTGGGGCTGTACTTGGCTCTCTGTTTACTGGATGGGACGGTAACTGAGACTGTACTTGGCTCTCTGTTTACTTGATGGGACAGTAACTGGGACTGTACTTGGCTCTCTGTTTACTGGATGGGACGGTAACTGGGACTGTACTTGGCTCTCTGTTTACTGGATGGGACGGTAACTGGGACTGTACTTGGCTCTCTGTTTACTGTGTGTAGAGATGGCTAAATGCACTCCACTGATTTAATTAAATGTCATATTTAATTGAATGTCATATTTGATTTGATTTAATTATATATTTTATTTGATTGAACGTTTAATTGTATTGAATGAAATGTAATGTTGACGTTTAGGGGTATAACTCTACGTTGACCTGGAGACAGTACGGGCAGCTGTGTGGTCCTCCTGCCTGGAAGGTGAAAGGTGTGGCTCAGACACAGATCTTCTGTACACACCTGGACGGGCACCAGGTACATCACTTAAACATTCTGACACCAGGTACATCACTTAAACACTCTGACACCAGGTACATCACTTAAACATTCTGACACCAGGTACATCACTTAAACATTCTGACACCAGGTACATCACTTAAACACTCTGACACCAGGTACATCACTTAAACATTCTGACACCAGGTACATCACTGAAACATTCTGACACCAGGTACATCACTTAAACATTCTGACACCAGGTACATCACTGAAACACTCTGACACCAGGTACATCACTTAAACACTCTGACACCAGGTACATCACTTAAACATTCTGACACCAGGTACATCACTGAAACATTCTGACACCAGGTACATCACTTAAACACTCTGACACCAGGTACATCACTTAAACACTCTGACACCAGGTACATCACTGAAGCACTCTGACACCAGGTACATCACTGAAGCACTCTGACACCAGGTACATCACTTAAATACTCTGACACCAGGTACATCACTTAAACACTCTGACACCAGGTACATCACTGAAACATTCTGACACCAGGTACATCACTTAAACACTCTGACACCAGGTACATCACTTAAATATTCTGACACCAGGTACATCACTTAAATATTCTGACACCAGGTACATCACTTAAATATTCTGACACCAGGTACATCACTTAAATATTCTGACACCAGGTACATCACTTAAACACTCTGACACCAGGTACATCACTTAAACACTCTGACACCAGGTACATCACTTAAACACTCTGACACCAGGTACATCACTTAAACACTCTGACACCAGGTACATCACTTAAACACTCTGACACCAGGTAAATCACTGAAACATTCTGACACCAGGTACATCACTGAAACACTCTGACACCAGGTACATCACTGAAACATTCTGACACCAGGTACATCACTGAAACACTCTGACACCAGGTACATCACTGAAACATTCTGACACCAGGTACATCACTGAAACATTCTGACACCAGCTATACTGTATGTATAGGGAATAGTGTGCCATTTCGAACTAAACCTTTTTGTAATTATTATATATTTTTTTTTAATCCCAGGTGACGTGGACCGGGAGGTTCCGGCAGGTGCGTGTAGCGGAAACTGAGAACGGAGCCCAGTCCGTCATCAACCTGCTGCCGGTGTTCATGGGAGATTGGCTACGCTGTCTTTACGGAGAGACCTATCCTAAATGTGACCCGCTGCGGAACAACTCCACCAACACCTCCACATCTTCAATGGCCAACTCCAACACCCCCGACGCCACAGCAACCGTCGCTAATGCTAACCTCACCGTCGCCGACTACGCCAACACCACAGTGCTTGGAGCTGCCGTGCCGACGGCCGTCCTCCTCCAGCAGCAGGAAGAGGAGGAGCTGTGTGTGATCAAGGCTTTGGCTAAACACACGTGTCACGTGAAGCGCTACGACAGCTATGTGTTGGAGGTAAGAGATACAGACAACGTTTACATTTTAGTCATTTAACAGACGTTCTTCTACGACAGCTATGTGTTGGAGGTAAGAGATACAGACAACGTTTACATTTTAGTCATTTAACAGACGTTCTTCTACGACAGCTATGTGTTGGAGGTAAGAGATACAGACAACGTTTACATTTTAGTCATTTAACAGACGTTCTTCTACGACAGCTATGTGTTGGAGGTAAGAGATACAGACAACGTTTACATTTTAGTCATTTAACAGACGTTCTTCTACGACAGCTATGTGTTGGAGGTAAGAGATACAGACAACGTTTACATTTTAGTCATTTAACAGACGTTCTTCTACGACAGCTATGTGTTGGAGGTAAGAGATATAGACAACGTTTACATTTTAGTCATTTAACAGACGTTCTTCTACGACAGCTATGTGTTGGAGGTAAGAGATACAGACAACGTTTACATTTTTAGCCTGGCTTTTACATTTACATTTTAGTAATTTAACAGACGCTCTTCTCCGGAGCGACTTACAGTATTGAGTGTATATATTTTACGTCCTTTTTTCGTACTGGTCCCCCGTGGGAATCGAACTCACTTCCTGTTGTTGCAAGCGCCCTGTTCTACCCACGGGACCGGGACCTTTAATCAGTAGTAGTTTTAGATATACTCTGTGTTTTATGATGTGTTATTTATCCACTTTTACTGCTTTTCATTTTATTGTCTTAATGTAAAGTGTGATTTCATTTTTATGTACTTTAATCAAAGTTTGATTTGATTTGAGGTGGGCGTGGGGATGCCCGAGGAAGACGGGGTCCCAGAGGACCGGGCCCGAGACATCAAACTGGTGGCCAGTCATGAGTTCAGACAGGTAAACCCTATTCCTTAGGTACTGATAGAACCCTGTTCTAATGATGACATTATTAACCTGTTGGTGTTGTCCAAAGCCATGTATTTACAGAGTTTAGCCTTTCATAGTGCATAAACCTCACTGTCCTAACTCTCTAAATACATGGCTACTGTAAGTCGCTCTGGATAAGAGCGTCGGCTAAATGACTAAAATGTGAATGTGAATGTTATCTAGGTGTTCTCATTAAATAACGTTACATTAAAATGATTAACCTATTAAAAACTGGGGTCTCCCGAATGTAAAATGTATGCATGCATTTGCTAAAAGGCCTAAATGATTATGCTTAAATGATTAAATGATGAAGCTGTTGGTGTTGTGTAGGTGTTGCTGCGCCTGCAGCCCGGCAGCCTGGTGGAGTTCAGCACTACGTTGGAGGGTCGTCTGGGGGGCCAGGTCCCGTCCTTCGAGCTGAAGGCCATCTACTGTCTGGACTGTGACTCCTCCCTTCTGACCGCTGCCGGACAGGTAATATATAATAATAATAATAATATGCCATTTAGCAGACAATTCTATCCAAAGACACTTAGTTATGCTTGCATACATTTTACACATGGGAAGCCCCGGGAATCGAACCCCCTATCCTGGCATTGCAAGCTCTACCAACTGACTTACAGTGTCTGTACTTGTTTCTGCAGGTAAAGATAGAGAGAGACTGGAGACGGACCACCCTCAACTCCGTCAAGTTCGCGTTCGACTTCTTCTTCTCTCCCTTCCTCTCGGCACGTATCGACGTGTGACAGGACGAGAAAGGAGAGAAATGTATTGACGGGGGGGGGAAAATACAAGAGGAATGGATGGATAGAAGGATTTCAATTCAATACAACTTTATTTTGTCCTGGAATGTTTTAATGTGTACAATAGTTTGCCTTGGACCTTGTCTCCCCCCCCCCCTCCCCCCTTCCTGTCCTAAATGATCAACGTGTGACCAACCAGTAGCGGAAGAGACAGTGGCAGCCATTTTTCAAAATGGACTAGGAGTAAAAAAAATAGTAAATGGATGAATGAAGGAATTCAGTTCAATACAACTTCATTTGTAGAGCAACTTAGTGATTTAAAGGGATGAATTGATGGACAGATGGACGGAGGTGTGAAAAGGGGCGTGTCTCTGCTTGGAACACCCGAAGGGAGCGGTTGCTACAGTTACTCAGATGCTGCTGTTCTCTTCTGGAAGCCATTTTGTATTTTTTGTTTTTTCTTCGCGAGGGGACTCGTTACCGGCAACGGGCTGCGGCAGCATTTTTTACGACGGGATGTGTGGTTGGGTCAGATTGTATCTAATCGGGCAGAAACACCCGGAGAGCTGAAATCAAATGAGGAAGTGGGTCGTCTGTAAACTGCATTACCTGAATGTATCTCCACTGGAGCTGTCGTTTTTCAACGGGAAACAGTTCACCAATAGCTAGAGTGGTCTTTAAACGGGGAAACTGGAGGAAGACACTAGGGAATAATGGTGAATGACGATTTCAGACGAACAGTCCTTACAAATATAGTATTAAGAGTAGTGTATTTAACTGTCTTTAGGAACACACTGATGACTTGTGTATGTAGAATATGTAGCATATCTATAGATCTATATTGTACTACAACTACGTTATGTATGTATGTATGTATGTATGTATGTATTTGCAGTGGTTTATCTGAAATGTAGCACTTAGTAACTTTTGGATGTTTCCCAGCTAGCACATAACGTTCTGAAAACCATATGTTAACCCGAGTGGCACAGCGGTCGTAAGGCACCGCATCTCAGCGCTAGAGGCGTCACTACAGACCCTGGTTCGATCCGGGGCCTTTATCACAACCGGCCGTTATCGTGAAGTCCCATAGGGCGGCGCTCAATTGTCCCAGCATCGTCCGGGGTTTGGCCGGTGTAGGCCGTCATTGTAAAATAAGAATGAGTTCTTCAGTGACTTGCCTGGTTAAATAAAGGGAAGGAAAACATCTTAGAGCTTGGTGAGAGTGTGTTTGTCCTGTGGTTATATTGCATACAACTTTCCAATAACGTTTCCTACAGGTTTCCTCCATGGTTCTATTTAGTCATGTTCTCAGAACGTTCAGAGAACGTTAAGACACAACATTCTTTTATGGGAATGCCAGTACTTCAGCATAATGTTTCCTACAGGTTTTTACAGGTTTTATTTAGTCATGTTCTCAGAGAACGTTCAGAGAACATTAAGATTTAAAGTTCTTCTGTGGGAATGCCAGTACTTCAGCAAAACGTTTCCTACAGGTTTCCTCGTGGTTCTATTTAAAGTAATGTTCTCAGAATGTTAAGAAATCTTTACATAAAAACCACAAGAAAACATTAGAAAGAATTCTATGTAAAAACATTAGTATGTTCAAAGAATGTTGTAAGAATGTTATTTAAAAACATACATTCTGTTCTCAGCATCTACAAAACACTCTCTATGCACTAGCTTGTTATTAAGTGTGTAAATTAAAATTGGTACCTTTTTTTTAATTTACAAACTTTAAATTGAATTAGAATGAATGTTGCCGTTTCTCTTTAAAACAAAAAAAACATGAGAAATATTATACTGATGCAATAATGTTCTACTCAGTTACCGGATACATTCATTGTCTTACAACTACTGGTCAGGTCAGTATAGTGAAGCACACAGAAAGGTTTGCAAAATTCCAGTCGTTTAACCAAAATTCCCACGTTTTGCAGTTTGGAAGATTCCCGGAATCAGGGGGGGGAACAAGCAGGAAATCCTGGGAATTAAATTGAAAGTTACTGGAATTTTACAACCTTTACACACAGATATAGACGACAACAACAATCAACAACAACAACAACAACCATGACACGTTCAAACACGTCTTTGAGAAACTGAAACATGTTCTTGATCTATATTTGGTCCTCTCCCAAGCCAGTGTGAGGTATCAGCCGTCCGTTAGCACCGAGTCTCAGTTTCACTGTCTGTTCCACTCAGTCACAGCTTAGGTTGGTGTTTTGTAGCTTTGGCCCCGTTCACACTCAGGTTCTGCAACTGATCTACAACACATTGGATACAATGGTTGTGATCTGATTTATTTTTGTGATGCGATGAAGAGTTTGTTGCAGATCCATTGAGCCTCCACATGCTTGTGTAGTTTATTTGTGTGCAGAAAAACTCTTGTATGATACAACTGGCATCCCAAACGCTGTGCCAAATGTGTTGTACGTCAGTTGTATTCGGGGCCACTGTCACGACTTCTACCGAAGTCGGTCCCTCTCCTAGTTCGGGTGGCGTTCGGCGGTTGACGTCACCGGCCTTCTAGCCATCGCCGATCTACCTTTCATTTTCCATTGGTTTTGTCTTGTCTTCCCTCACACCTGGTTTCAATTCCATCAATTACATGTTGTGTATTTAACCCTCTGTTCCCCCCATGTCCTTGTCCCGAATTGTTGATTGTAAGAGTTTGTGCACGTTATGTCTGGCGTGCGAAGGGTTTTGTCCCATTGTATTTATTTATTGTTTTTGTTCACGGTGGTTTTATTATTAAACTGCACCGTTGTAACACAGTGTTTGCTCTCCTGCGCCTGACTTCTCTGTCACCAGTACACATGCATTACAGCCACTGTGGTCTTGCTTCTGCTTTGCTTGCTCTTGGTCTAGGCAGGGTTACTGTAAAGCTCTTTCATTAGGGTCTAGGTTGGGTTACCGTAAAGCTCTTTCATTAGGGTCTAGGCTGGGTTACTGTAAAGCTCTTTCATTAGGGTCTAGGTTGGGTTACCGTAAAGCTCTTTCATTAGGGTCTAGGCAGGGTTACTGTAAAGCTCTTTCATTAGGGTCTAGGTTGGGTTACTGTAAAGCTCTTTCATTAGGGTCTAGGCTGGGTTACTGTAAAGCTCTTTCATTAGGATCTAGGCCGGGTTACTGTAAAGCTCTTTCATTAGGGTCTATGCCGGGTTACCGTAAAGCTCTTTCATTAGGGTCTAGGCCAGGTTACTGTAAAGCTCTTTCATTAGGGTCTAGGCTGGGTTACTGTAAAGCTCTTTCATTAGGGTCTAGGCCAGGTTACTGTAAAGCTCTTTCATTAGGGTCTAGGCCAGGTTACCGTAAAGCTCTTCCATTAGGGTCTAGGCTGGGTTACTGTAAAGCTCTTTCATTAGGGCCTAGGCTGGGTTACTGTAAAGCTCTTTCATTAGGGTCTAGGCCGGGTTACCGTAAAGCTCTTTCATTAGGGTCTAGGCCAGGTTACTGTAAAGCTCTTTCATTAGGGCCTAGGCCGGGTTACTGTAAAGCTCTTTCATTAGGGTCTAGGTTGGGTTACTGTAAAGCTCTTTCATTAGGGTCTAGGTTGGGTTACCGTAAAGCTCTTTCATTAGGGCCTAGGCCGGGTTACTGTAAAGCTCTTTCATTAGGGTCTAGGTTGGGTTACTGTAAAGCTCTTTCATTAGGGTCTAGGTTGGGTTACTGTAAAGCTCTTTCATTAGGGTCTAGGTTGGGTTACTGTAAAGCTCTTTCATTCGGGTCTAGGTTGGGTTACTGTAAAGCTCTTTCATTAGGGTCTAGGTTGGGTTACTGTAAAGCTCTTTCATTAGGGTCTAGGCTGGGTTACCGTAAAGCTCTTTCATTAGGATCTAGGCTGGGTTACCGTAAAGCTCTTTCATTAGGGCCTAGGCTGGGTTACCGTAAAGCTCTTTCATTAGGGCCTAGGCTGGGTTACCGTAAAGCTCTTTCATTAGGGCCTAGGCTGGGTTACCGTAAAGCTCTTTCATTAGGGTCTAGGCCGGGTTACTGTAAAGCTCTTTCATTAGGGTCTAGGTTGGGTTACTGTAAAGCTCTTTCATTAGGGTCTAGGCCGGGTTACTGTAAAGCTCTTTCATTAGGGTCTAGGCTGGGTTACCATAAAGCTCTTTCATTAGGGTCTAGGTTGGGTTACTGTAAAGCTCTTTCATTAAGGTCTAGGCCGAGTTACTGTAAAGCTCTTTCATTAGGATCTAGGTTGGGTTACTGTAAAGCTCTTTCATTAGGGTCTAGGCCGAGTTACTGTAAAGCTCTTTCATTAGGATCTAGGCCGGGTTACTGTAAAGCTCTTTCATTAGGATCTAGGCCCGGTTACTGTAAAGCTCTTTCATTAGGGTCTAGGCCAGGTTACTGTAAAGCTCTTTCATTAGGGTCTAGGTTGGGTTACTGTAAAGCTCTTTCATTAGGGTCTAGGCTGGGTTACTGTAAAGCTCTTTTACAGCACCAGACCTCCTGTAGGATGTGATGACTCCAGGAAGAAGACATGAATACAGCACCAGGCCTCCTGTAGGATGTGATGACCCCAGGAGGAAGACATTAATACAGCACCAGGCCTCCTGTAGGATGTGATGACCCCAGGAAGAAGACAGTTGCCCACAAACATACAATGTCACACAAAAACACAGTTTCATCAAATAATCAAGACCACGATTGATCCTCAGATTCACATTATTTTATTTATTTGTTTACACATTCCTTCATCAAGTGTTCATTTGGAGTGTTTAGATAACTGTTAGTTATACAGGTATGATAGATATACAACGACAGTAACACTGGATAACATGCTACTGTTGCAATGGTCCTAACCACAGCACAACAACACTCTTACTGATTGGTTAGCCGTGAGGTTGCCGCGCTGACGCCACTACACTACTGTGTATGATTGGAGGAGAGAGATCTCAAGCGGTGTGATGTCGCGGAATCCCAGATTGTCCCTTTAAACTAGTGGCCACCAACCCTGGACGAACATCCATCCCAGATTGTCCCTTTAAACTAGTGGCCACCAACCCTGGACGAGCATCAATCCCAGATTGTCCCTTTAAACTAGTGGCCACCAACCCTGGACGAACATCAATCCCAGATTGCCCCTTTAAACTAGTGGCCACCAACCCTGGACGAGCATCAGTACAAGCTGTGCAGGCTTTACTTCCAGCCCTGCACTAACCCACCTGATTTTGACTAATCCACTTGATTAGCTATTTTCAAAGTGTGTTGGTGGTGGTCAGGAACAAAACCCTGCACAGTCTCACTATATAGCTCTGACTCTATGTAAGGGTTAACCACTGAGATAACTAGGTCAGACAGACAGACAGACAGACAGACAGACAGACAGACAGACAGACAGACAGACAGACAGACAGACAGACAGACAGACAGACAGACAGACAGACAGACAGACAGTATTTACAGAACATGGTGGAGGACATGAGAATACGATCAACCTAGTATTCTCTTTATAGGGCACTACTTCTGACCAGAGCCTTATGGTCCCAGATCAAAAGTAGTGCACTATATAGGGAATAGGGTCCATTTGGGTCAGAGCCTATATGAGTGGATGGATGGAAGCATAAGTGATTTAGTAGCTCGGGGTAGAAGTTTCCCTTAGGCACAGATCTAGGATCAGCTTGTCCAGGTGTCACCAGGTGTCTAGATTCATCCAGATGAGTCACCAGGTGTCTAAATTCATCCAGATGGGTCACCAGGTGTCTAGATTCATCCAGATGATTCACCAGGTGTCTAGATTCATCCAGATGGGTCACCAGGTGTCTAAATTCATCCAGATGAGTCACCAAGTGTCCAGATTCATCCAGATGGGTCACCAGGTGTCTAAATTCATCCAGATGAGTCACCAGGTGTCTAAATTCATCCAGATGGGTCACCAGGTGTCTAGATTCATCCAGATGAGTCACCAGGTGTCTAAATTCATCCAAATGGGTCACCAGGTGTCTAAATTCATCCAGATGATTCACCAGGTGTCTAAAATCATCCAGATGGGTCACCAGGTGTCTAAATTCATCCAGATGGGTCACCAGGTGACTAGATTCATCCAGATGTGTCACCAGGTGTCTAGACTCGTCCAGATGAGTCACCAGCTGTCTAGACTAATCTAAATGTGTCACCAGGTGTCTAGACTCGTCCAAATGTGTCACCAGCTGTCTAGACTAATCCAAATGTGTCACCAGGTGTCTACATTCATCCAGATGTGTCACCAGCTGTCTAGACTAATCCAAATGTGTCACCAGGTGTCTAAATTCATCCAGATGTGTCACCAGCTGTCTAGACTAATCCAAATGTGTCTAGATTCATCCAGATGTGTCACCAGGTGTCTAGACTCGTCCAGATGGGTCACCAGGTGTCCAGAAGTGTCCACTCTCACCAGCTGTGTGTAAAGGTGTCCGGTGTATCCAGGTGTGCTGAGGTGTTGTGATCATAAAGGGAATCCGTTAAACGGGACGTCTAGTGACGTGCTGTTGACTAAAACAACAATATAAACAACGATTGGATCCACACACTGGGTCACTGCGGTCTGGACACACACACACACACACACACACACACACACACACACACACACACACACACACACACACACACACACACACACACACACACACACACACACACACACACACGGCCTGTCAAACTCATTCACCTTATAGACTGATCTCAGGCCTGTCCAACTCATTCACCTTATAGACTGATCTCAGGCCTGTCCAAGTCATTCACCTTATAGACTGATCTCAGGCCTGTCCAACTCATTCCATGGAGGGACTAGTCTCTGATGTTTTTGTTATTTCCTTTCAATTTGTGCCCAACAATCAATGTGTGTGTGTGTGTGTGTGCCCGAGTGTGTGTGTGTGTGTGCACATGCGTGCGTGCGTTTTTACGACTGCTTCTCAATCCTGTTCCTGTGTCTGTGTCTGGACCCTGTCCTAAATGGACCTAAATGGTATTTGAACACAGGTCTGGACCCTGTGTGTCGGGGCTGACCCAGTGCTAAATGGTATTTGAACACAGGTCTGGACCCTGTGTGTCAGGGCTGACCCGGTGCTAAATGGTATTTGAACACAGGTCTGGACCCTGTGTGTCAGGGCTGACCCGGTGCTAAATGGTATTTGAACACAGATCTGGACCCTGTGTGTCGGGGCTGACCCAGTGCTAAATGGTATTTGAACACAGGTCTGGACCCTGTGTGTCGGGGCTGACCCAGTGCTAAATGGTATTTGAATCCAGGTCTGGACCCTGTGTGTCGGGGCTGACCCAGTGCTAAATGGTATTTGAATCCAGGTCTGGACCCTGTGTGTCGGGGCTGACCCGGTCCTGGAAGATGTAGAGGTTGTTGGTGGAGGCTATGGCGATGATGTTCTCCTCGGGGTGCCAGGCCATGTGGAGGATCTTCTTAGTGAAGTCCAGACTGTCCACCCCCACGTCGCCACGACGACGCTTGCCCCCGGTGTAGATCCGTCGCGTCCGCAGTACAGCTCGCGGCTTACTGGTCTCTCGCCACGCCTCCAGGGAGGGTGGAGTGAGGAGTGGAGAGGAGTGGAGAGGAGAGGAGAGGAGAGGAGAGGAGGTAAGAGGAGAGGAGAGGAGAGGAGAGGAGGTAAGAGGAGAGGAGAGGAGAGGAGGTAAGAGGAGAGGAGAGGAGAGGAGAGGAGAGGAGAGGAGAGGAGAGGAGAGGAGAGGAGAGGAGAGGAGGTAAGAGGAGAGGAGAGGAGAGGAGAGGAGGTAAGAGGAGAGGAGAGGAGAGGAGAGGAGAGGAGGTAAGAGGAGAGGAGAGGAGAGGAGAGGAGAGGAGGTAAGAGGAGAGGAGAGGAGAGGAGAGGAGGTAAGAGGAGAGGAGAGGAGAGGAGAGGAGGTAAGAGGAGAGGAGAGGAGAGGAGAGGAGAGGAGGTAAGAGGAGAGGAGAGGAGAGGAGGTAAGAGGAGAGGAGGTAAGAGGAGAGGAGAGGAGAGGAGGTAAGAGGAGAGGAGAGGAGGTAAGAGGAGAGGAGAGGAGAGGAGGTAAGAGGAGAGGAGAGGAGAGGAGGTAAGAGGAGAGGAGAGGAGGTAAGAGGAGAGGAGAGGAGAGGAGAGGAGAGGAGAGGAGAGGAGAGGAGAGGAGAGGAGAGAAAGAGCGGACACGTTTAGAGCGGGCAAATTGAAATCTGGACCAGAAAATTGTTTCATTATTAGACCTGGTGAGTGACATCATCAGATCAACCAGTAGTTCTCCACACTGGGATTTCAGTAGCAGAGAGGCTTACGTTAGTGACTTACATTAGCGACTTACGTTAGAGTGACTTACGATAGTGACTTACGTTAGTGACTTACGTTAGTGACTTACGTTAGTGACTTACGTTAGTGACTTACGTTAGTGTGGCTTACGATAGTGACTTACATTAGTGTGGCTTACGTTAGCGACTTACGTTAGAGTGGCTTACGATAGTGACTTACGTTAGTGTGGCTTACGTTAGCGACTTACATTAGTGTGGCTTACGTTAGCGACTTACGTTAGCGACCTACGTTAGTGTGGCTTACGATAGTGACTTACGTTAGTGTGGCTTACGTTAGCGACTTACGTTAGTGTGGCTTACGTTAGCGACTTACGTTAGCGACCTACGTTAGTGTGGCTTACGTTAGCGACTTACGTTAGCGACCTACGTTAGTGTGGCTTACGTTAGAGTGACTTACGTTAGTGACTTACGTTAGTGTGGCTTACGTTAGAGTGACTTACGTTAGTGACTTACGATAGCGACTTACGTTAGCGACTTACGTTAGCGACCTACGTTAGCGACCTACGTTAGCGACTTACGTTAGTGACTTACGTTAGTGTGGCTTACGTTAGAGTGACTTACGTTAGTGTGGCTTACGTTAGAGTGACTTACGTTAGTGACTTACGTTAGTGTGGCTTACGTTAGAGTGACTTACGTTAGTGACTTACGATAGCGACTTACGTTAGCGACTTACGTTAGCGACCTACGTTAGCGACCTACGTTAGCGACTTACGTTAGCGACCTACGTTAGTGACCTACGTTAGTGACTTACGTTAGTGACTTACGTTAGCGACCTACGTTAGTGACTTACGTTAGCAACCTACGTTAGTGACCTACGTTAGTGACCTACGTTAGTGACTTACGTTAGCGACTTACGTTAGTGACTTACGTTAGCGACCTACGTTAGTGACTTACGTTAGAGTGACTTACGATAGTGACTTACGTTAGTGACCTACGTTAGTGACCTACGTTAGTGACTTCCGTTAGTGACTTCCGTTAGTGACTTACGTTAGTCACTAACATTAGCGACTTCCGTTAGTGACTTGTGTGTTTGTGTATATGCTTACCTCCAGGGTTACGCCCCGCCCCGTCTCCCTGTCAAACATCCGGAAGAAGCTGTTGTACGCCCCCGTCATTATCACACTGATGAGAGGGGAGAGGAGGAGGGAGAGGAGGAGGGAGAGGAGGAGAGAGAGGAGGAGGGAGAGGAGGAGGGAGAGGAGGAGAGAGAGGAGGAGGGAGAGGAGGAGAGAGAGGAGGAGGGAGAGGAGGAGGGAGAGGAGGAGAGAGAGGAGGAGGGAGAGGAGGAGAGAGAGGAGGAGGGAGAGGAGGAGGGAGAGGAGGAGGAGGGAGGAGAGAGGAGGAGGAGGGAGAGGAGGAGAGAAGATGGAAGGGGAGAATGAAAGAGGGATGAAGAGAGGGAAGAGATGGAGAGAGGGAAGGATGGGGTTGGGACAGGAAGAGGAGGAGAGATGGAGAGAGGGAAGGAGAGAAGGGATTGATTTTGACATCTCCAAAGCTCATCTCTGGGATTGATTTATCTGTGGGATAAAGCCTCAGAGTAGACAAAGACGCACACACACCTGTCGGAGCTGTTCCAGACACACTCGAACTTGTCAAATATGCAGTCGTTCTCGTACAGAGAGCACAGCTTAGTCCTCAGATAGTCATGAACCTACAGAGAGACAGACATGAGAGAAGAAGGAGGGAGGGAAGGAGAGAGGGAGAGGGCCGGAGAGAGTGTTGACAGAATTTTCCAAGACTTTCATTTCATTTGTGTGTGTGTACATGCGTGCTGAGGGTGTTTGCATGTATGTGTGTTTCTGCGTGTGCCTGGTGTGTGTGTGTGTGTGTGTTTAGCGGGCTGACCTGGTAGGTTTCGACAGGGCCCTTCTCCATGTGTAGGTCCCACACCTTGGCCGTCAGGTAATCCCTGGTCAGCAGGTACCGCCCGTTGTGACTGAACTTCACATCCGACACCGACGACACGATCTCAGAGAAGAATGAACGACTTCCTGGGTCCTCTGGTTCCTCAAAGACTGGAGGAAGAGCGATTGGGAGGTGGAGATGAGAAAAGACACGGGAGAAGAGATGAGGAGATGGGGAGGAGAGAGGAGACGGGAAGGAGAGAGGAGACAAGGGGAGGAGAGAGGAGGGAGAGGAGACGGGAAGGGTAGAGGAGGCGAGGGGAGGGGAGAGGAGAGGAGGGAGAGGAGAGGGGGAAGAGAGAGGAGACAAAGGAGAGGAGAGGGGGAGGAGAGAGGAGGGAGAGGAGACGGGGAGGAGAGAGGAGACGAGGAAGAGGAGAGGAGGGAGAGGAGAGGGGGAGGAGAGAGGAGACGAGAGGAGACGGGGAGGAAAGAGGAGGGAAAGGAGACGGGGAGGAGAGAGGAAGGAGAGGAGACAGGAAGGAGAGAGGAGACGAGGAAGGAGAGGGAGAGGAGAGGAGGGAGAGGAGAGGGGAGGAGAGGAGACAAAGGGAGAGTGGAAGGAGAGAGGAGTGTAGAGAAGAGGAGAGGTGGATATCACCATTTAGGGAGGGGGGATTCCAATCTGGACCTGAGGCCAGTTCTACTGCTAATTTAAATGAAGGGCTGATTTAGACCTGGGACACCATGTAGGTAGAAGCCAGTTCTACTGCTGATTTAAATGAAGGACTGATTTAGACCTGGGACACCATGTAGGTAGAAGCCAGTTCTACTGCTGATTTAAATCAAGGACTGATTTAGACCTGGGACACCATGTAGGTAGAAGACAGTTCTACTGCTGATTTAAATGAAGGACTGATTTAGACCTGGGACAACATGTAGGTAGAAGCCAGTTCTACTGCTGATTTAAATCAAGGACTGATTTAGACCTGGGACACCATGTGGGTAGAAGCCAGTTCTACTGCTGATTTAAATGAAGGACTGATTTAGACCTGGGACACCATGTAGGTAGAAGACAGTTCTACTGCTGATTTAAATGAAGGACTGATTTAGACCTGGGACACCATGTAGGTAGAAGCCAGTTCTACTGCTGATTTAAATGAAGGACTGATTTAGACCTGGGACACCATGTGGGTGCAATTAATTATCAGGCAGAACAGAATCAGCAGTAGTCGTACTCTGGACCTCGAAGAGTAAGATTTGAATACCCGTGATTTAGAGACTGACAGCAATGGCTTTTCGTGTGCAGCCAACTCACGTTTGGTGTGTTTGTCGCAAAGTGCCGAGGCCCTCATGTCACAGAGACGTAGAGTTCCCTTACTGCTGCTGTAGACAAACAGGTGGCAGTGGTGAGGATGGAACTCTGCTGCTGTTATCACCTCTGTTAGCTCCTCCATGTTGGCTGGCTTGATGTCCACTATGTCTGGAGGAGAGATACTCAGGTAGAACAACACAGGACTATGTCTGGAGGAGTAGTGTATGTGGTGGTTGTAGCTAGCCTGATTAACTGTACAGTAGATGTGGTGGTTGTAGCTAGCCTGATTAACTGTACAGTAGATGGATGTGGTGGTTGTAGCTAGCCTGATTAACTGTACAGTAGATGTGGTGGTTGTAGCTAGCCTGATTAACTGTACAGTAGATGTGGTGGTTGTAGCTAGCCTGATTAACTGTACAGTAGATGTGGTGGTTGTAGCTAGCCTGATTAACTGTACAGTAGATGGATGTGGTGGTTGTAGCTAGCCTGATTAACTGTACAGTAGATGTGGTGGTTGTAGCTAGCCTGATTAACTGTACAGTAGATGGATGTGGTGGTTGTAGCTAGCCTGATTAACTGTACAGTAGATGTGGTGGTTGTAGCTAGCCTGATTAACTGTACAGTAGATGTGGTGGTTGTAGCTAGCCTGATTAACTGTTCAGTAGATGTGGTGGTTGTAGCTAGCCTGATTAACTGTACAGTAGATGTGGTGGTTGTAGCTAGCCTGATTAACTGTACAGTAGATGGATGTGGTGGTTGTAGCTAGCCTGATTAACTGTACAGTAGATGTGGTGGTTGTAGCTAGCCTGATTAACTGTACAGTAGATGTGGTGGTTGTAGCTAGCCTGATTAACTGTTCAGTAGATGTGGTGGTTGTAGCTAGCCTGATTAACTGTACAGTAGATGTGGTGGTTGTAGCTAGCCTGATTAACTGTTCAGTAGATGTGGTGGTTGTAGCTAGCCTGATTAACTGTACAGTAGATGGATGTGGTGGTTGTAGCTAGCCTGATTAACTGTACAGTAGATGTGGTGGTTGTAGCTAGCCTGATTAACTGTACAGTAGATGTGGTGGTTGTAGCTAGCCTGATTAACTGTTCAGTAGATGTGGTGGTTGTAGCTAGCCTGATTAACTGTACAGTAGATGTGGTGGTTGTAGCTAGCCTGATTAACTGTACAGTAGATGTGGTGGTTGTAGCTAGCCTGATTAACTGTACAGTAGATGTGGTGGTTGTAGCTAGCCTGATTAACTGTACAGTAGATGTGGTGGTTGTAGCTAGCCTGATTAACTGTACAGTAGATGTGGTGGTTGTAGCTAGCCTGATTAACTGTACAGTAGATGTGGTGGTTGTAGCTAGCCTGATTAACTGTACAGTAGATGTGGTGGTTGTAGCTAGCCTGATTAACTGTACAGTAGATGTGGTGGTTGTAGCTAGCCTGATTAACTGTACAGTAGTAGATGTGGTGGTTGTAGCTAGCCTGATTAACTGTACAGTAGATGTGGTGGTTGTAGCTAGCCTGATTAACTGTACAGTAGTGTATGTGGTGGTTGTAGCTAGCCTGATTAACTGTCACCTCATAGTACACAGACACCACAGAAGACACTAAGAATATGCAGAGATTGTTTTTAACCTTAGCTACTAAACTTAATCAACCCTGTCACACGCACGCACATATGCACGAACACACACACACACACACACACACACACACACACACACACACACACACACACACACACACACACACACACACACACACACATTTACATTTAGGTCATTTAGCAGACGCTCTTATCCAGAGCGACTTACAGTAGTGAATGCATCCATTTCATGCATTTTTTGTTGTTGTACTGGCCCCCCGTGGGAATCGAACCCACAACCCTGGCTTTGCACACACCATGCTCTACCAACACACACACACACACACACACACACACACACACACACACACACACACACACACATTCTATTTGCAGTGGGTCCAGTGTGGCTTAGTGGAGTAGAGAGTAGAGAGGAGAGAGGAGAGAGAGGAGAGAGGAGAGAGGAGAGAGGAGAGAGTAGAGAGTAGAGAGTAGAGCGTTGACACTGAGTGAATTATTTAAACTTCTCTGTAGATGTTTTCTAGGTCAGCATCCTGTTATGGTACAGCCTGTTTCAACACTACAGCCTACAGATGGAGGAGCTTCATTTGATCACCTTGTTGCAGAACAACTTTCCATTTTAAACTTGTAGAGTATTTGAGGTTTAAAAGTCTTCCACAAGTTTGTAATTTCCACTTTGAAATGTCAAACTTGATATGGCCTTAGGAAAATGTATCAACCCCTACAAACATGTCCATTAATTATAATCCATATAATAATTCAAATATATACATATATATTATTTTAATTGAACCTTTATTTAACTAGGCAAGTCAGTTAAGAACAAATTCTTATTTACAATGACGGCCTAGGAACAGTGGGTTAACTGCCTTGTTCAGGGCCAGAATGACAGATTTTTACCTTGTCAGCTCTGGTATTCAATCTAGCAACCTTTCAGTTACTAGTCCAACGCTCTAACCACCAGGCTACCTGCCACCCCAAAAATTGTTCCGGTTACTGCAGGATTATTTTCCTGCTGTATCAAATTGCTTCAAATTAAGATCTTACATCTGTACCTTCCTACCCAGACTGGCACAGAGCCATACAGAGTCAGTGTTTGGGAAGGAAGACTGGCACAGAACCATACAGAGTCAG
>NW_021822754.1:147295-171356 GCF_901001165.1 Salmo trutta | reverse complement strand
CTCCTGTCTGTCTCCTCTCTGTCTCCTCTCTGTCTCCTGTCTGTCTCCTGTCTGCTGTGTGACTGTGTGTGTCTGAGTGTCTGTCTCCTGTCTGTCTCCTGTCTGTCTCCTCTCTGTCTCCTGTCTGTCTCCTGTCTGTCTCCTCTCTGTCTCCTCTCTGTCTCCTCTCTGTTGTGTGACTGTGTGTGTGAGTGTCTGTCTCCTGTCTGTTGTTTGTCTGCTGTGTGACTGTGTGTGTGAGTGTCTGTCTTGTGTCTGTTGTTTGTCTGCTGTGTGACTGTGTGTGTGAGTGTCTGTCTCCTGTCTGTTGTTTGTCTGCTGTGTGACTGTGTGTGTGTGAGTGTCTGTCTCCTGTCTGTTGTTTGTCTGCTGTGTGACTGTGTGTGTGTGAGTGTCTTTCTCCTGTCTGTTGTTTGTCTGCTGTGTGACTGTGTGTGTGTGAGTGTCTGTCTTGTGTCTGTTGTTTGTCTGCTGTGTGACTGTGTGTGTGAGTGTCTGTCTCCTGTCTGTTGTTTGTCTGCTGTGTGACTGTGTGTGTGTGAGTGTCTGTCTCCTGTCTGTTGTTTGTCTGCTGTGTGACTGTGTGTGTGTGTGTCTGTCTCCTGTCTGTTGTTTGTCTGCTGTGTGACTGTGTGTGTGTGAGTGTCTGTCTCCTGTCTGTTGTTTGTCTGCTGTGTGACTGTGTGTGTGTGAGTGTCTTTCAGGGTTCCCTATTTTCTAGTGATGTTTTGACCATTGATTGTCCAGGTGTGGCCTGGACTACACAGTTAACTGTCAAACAAACACTGCAGAGCCTCAAAAACATGGTTGAAACGGTGATTTGGATGGCTGGTCAGTCCTTGCATCCATAGCTCTGTATAAATCTGTCCCTGTTTACAGTGTTGGGGTCATCCCCTTAGCTGTTGTCTGAACTGCTGAATGGTATGGATGGAGCAACACCACTCTGTACAGCTGCGTCTCAAACAGCACCCTATTCAGTAAAAAGTGCACTACTTCTGACCAAGGTATAAGGAATACGTTTCCATTTGGGATGCACACACACACACACACACACACACACACAAACACACAAATACACAGACACACACAAACACACAAACACACAAATACACAGACACACAAATACACAGACACACGTTGGTAAATCAGACCAGAACAGAGACAGGCGCTGTGTTTTCAGCACCACTCGTAACCACTTCCCCAACGCCAACAAGTACAGAGGATTCCTAAAGCAGCAACACAGCATATTCTCAAAGGAGACTTTACCATCATACTGTGTCCTTTTACAGGTTCATGTGTTCTATTTACAGGTTAATGTGTTCTATTTACAGGTTAATGTGTTCTATTTACATTTAATGTGTTCTATTTACAGGTTAATGTGTTCTATTTACAGGTTAATGTGTTCTATTTACAGGTTAATGTGTTCTATTTACAGGTTCATGTGTTCTATTTACAGTTTAATGTGTTATATTTACATTTAATGTGTTCTATTTACAGGTTAATGTGTTCTATTTACATTTAATGTGTTCTATTTACATGTTCATCTGTTCTATTTACAGTTTAATGTGTTCTATTTACAGGTTAATGTGTTCTATTTACGGGTTAATGTGTTCTATTTACATTTAATGTGTTCTATTTACAGGTTAATGTGTTCTATTTACATTTAATGTGTTCTATTTACATGTTCATCTGTTCTATTTACAGGTTAATGTGTTCTATTTACAGGTTAATATGTTCTATTTACATTTAATGTGTTCTATTTACATTTAATGTGTTCTATTTACAGGTTAATGTGTTCTATTTACAGGTTAATGTATTCCATTTACAGTTTAATGTCTTCTATTCACAGGTTAATGTGTTCTATTTACAGTTTAATGTGTTCTATTTACATTTAATGTGTTCTATTTACATTTAATGTGTTCTATTTACAGGTTAATATGTTCTATTTACAGGTTAATGTATTCTATTTATATTTAATGTGTTCTATTTACATTTAATGTGTTCTATTTACAGGTTCATGTGTTCTATTTACAGGTTAATATGTTCTATTTACAGGTTAATGTGTTCTATTCACAGGTTAATATGTTCTATTTACATTTAATGTGTTCTATTTACAGGTTAATGTGTTCTATTTATATTTAATGTGTTCTATTTATATTAATGTGTTCTATTTACAGGTTAATGTGTTCTATTTACATTTATATGTTCTATTTACAGGTAATATGTTCTATTTACAGGTTAATGTGTTCTATTTACAGGTAATATGTTCTATTTACATTTATATGTTCTATTTACAGGTAATATGTTCTATTTACAGGTTAATGTGTTCTATTTACAGGTAATATGTTCTATTTACAGGTTAATGTGTTCTATTTACAGGTTAATGTGTTCTATTTACAGGTTAATATGTTATATTTACATTTAATATGTTCTATTTACAGGTAATATGTTCTATTTACAGGTTAATGTGTTCTATTTACAGGTAATATGTTCTATTTACATTTAATGTGTTCTATTTACAGGTAATATGTTCTATTTACAGGTAATGTGTTCTATTTACAGGTTAATGTGTTCTATTTACAGGTTAATATGTTATATTTACAGGTAATATGTTCTATTTACATTTAATATGTTCTATTTACAGGTAATATGTTCTATTTACAGGTAATGTGTTCTATTTACAGGTTAATGTGTTCTATTCACAGGTTAATGTGTTCTATTTACAGGTTAATATGTTCTATTTACAGGTAATATGTTCTATTTACATTTAATATGTTCTATTTACAGGTAATATGTTCTATTTACAGGTAATGTGTTCTATTTACAGGTTAATGTGTTCTATTTACAGGTAATATGTTCTATTTACATTTAATGTGTTCTATTTACAGGTTAATGTGTTCTATTTACATGTTATGTGTGTTTATTAGGATCCCCATTAGCTGCTGCCAAGGCAGGAATTTGTATTCGTGTGTTTCCTAATCTTCACAGTTAAAACCGAAGAACAACATCTATCTGGTAAAGTCCACTAAACATACAGTCTACAGAAAGTATACACCCCTCTGGGATTTATTCACATTTCATTGTGTTACAAAGAAGGATTAACACTTATTTAGTTGTAATATTTATCAACGATCTACACAATATACTCTGTAATGTCAAAGTGGAAGGAAAATTTGAAACATTTTTTGAAAGATTAATGACAATAAAATACTAATATACCTTGACTAGATAAATACACTCTTAGAAAAAAGGGTTCAAAAAGGGTTCTTTGGCTGTCCCCATAGCAGAACCATTTTGGTTCCATGTAGAACCCTCTTTGGTTCCAGGTATAACCCCATTTGGGTTCCATGTAGAACCCTTTTTGGTTCCATGTAGAACCCTTTTTGGTTCCAGGTAGAACCCTTTTTGGTTCCAGGTAGAACCCTTTTTGGTTCCAGGTATAACCCTTTTTGGTTCCAGGTAGAACCCTTTTTGGTTCCAGGTATAACCCTTTTTGGTTCCATGTAGAACCCCATTTTGGTTCCAGGTATAACCCCATTTTGGTTCCATGTAGAACCCTTTTTGGTTCCATGTAGAACCCTTTTTGGTTCCATGTAGAACCCTTTTTGGTTCCATGTAGAACCCTTTTTGGTTCCAGGTATAACCCTTTTGGGTTCCATGTAGAACCCTTTCTACAGAGGGTTCTACATGGAACCAGAAAGGGTTCTATCTGGAACCAAAAAGGGTTATTCAAAAGGTTCTCCTGTGGAGACAGCCGAAAAACCCTTAAAGGCACTAGATAGCATTTTTTTTTTTACCCCTGAGTCAATGCCTGTTAGAAACACCTTTGGCAGTGATTACAGCCGTTGAGTCTCAAAAGAACTTTGCACAACTGTATTGTGCAATATTTGCCTATTTTTCTTTTCAAAATTCTTCAAGTTCTGTCAAGATGCAGGGGATCATGGCTAAACAGCAAATTTCAAGTCTTTCCATAGATTTTCAAGCAGATTTAAGTCAAAACTGTAACTTGGCCACTCGGGAACACTTGGCCTTGTGTTGTAGGTTATTGTCCTGCTGAAAGGTGAATTCCTCTCCCAGTGTCTGGTGTAAAGCAGACTGAAGCAGGTTTTCCTCTGGGATTTTGTCTGTTCTTAGCTCCATCCCATTTCTTTTTATCCTGAAAAACTCCCCAGTATTTGCTGATGTCAAGCATACTCATACCATGATGCAGCCACCACCATGCTGGAAAATAAGGAGGCAGTTACTCAGTGATGTGTTGGATTTGCCCCAAACATGAGGCTTTGCATTTAGGCCAAAAAGTGTATTCATTTTCAGTGTTTTTTTCCCTTCAGTATTACTTTAATGCCTTGATGCATCCAAGCTGCATCTTTTGGAATATTTATATTCTGTATATTTGTATTCTTCTTTTCAATCTGTCATTTAAGTAGTTATTGTAGAGTCACTAAAATGTTGTCGATCCATCCTCAGTTTTCTCCCATCACAGACATTGAACTCTGGCACTGTTTTAAAATCACCAATGATGTCACGGATCCCTCCCGAACTGTCATCACGCACACCTGGTCCCTATTCCCATTGGTTAGTAACTGTATAAATGTGCCCTTTGTTTACCGTTGTCCTGTTGATTATTGTTCCATTGTCTGTTGGTTCCTGTGAGTATCTGTGTTATGTTGTTTTGGCTTTCGTGCCACGTATATTGTGCAGATGATTACGGGTCTTGTCCCGTGGGTTAATCATTGTGTGTGTGTGTTATTTATTAGAGGTTCTCCTCACTCTTTTGTTTGGGTCTCAACCCTGTGTTTTGTATAGTGTTTGTTTGGTCTTCGTCCCCGTGCCTTTACATGTAATTTGGGTAGAGAAATAAAAACTCTTATTACGCATTCCTGCGCCTGTCTCCCGATCCTTAATACCAACGTGACAAATGGCCTCATGGTGACGTCCCTGAGCACTTTCCTTCCTGTCCTGCAGCTCAGTTCAGAAGAACGACTGGGTGGGTTTAATACATCATCCACAGTATCATTATACTATACTCCTTCTTTGCGAGGCGTTGGAAAATCTCCCTGGTCTTTGTGGTTGAATCTTCGTTTGAAATTCACTGCTCGACTGAGGGACCTTACAGATAATTGTATGTGTGGGGTACAGAGATGAGGTAGTCATTTAAAATATAATGTTAATCACCCAGTTACCAACGTGAGCCATCTACCTCGTCTCCTCCCCCATCTAATGATTCGGCTGCCTACACTCATTGAGAGTGGGCTCCTGAGTCCTTCTGTGGCTGGCAGAGGCAGTAAAACATTTGTGTATATATATACTACATAGATAATATATACGGTATATATTTTATTTTATTTTGCAAAGTTGTCATCAAGGCAAAGGGTAGCTATTTGAAGAATCTCAAATATAAAATATATTTTGATTTGTTTAATACTTTTTTGGTTACTACATGATTCCATATCCTTCCTGTTTGGCCCTGTCCTGGGGTATCGTCAGATGGGTGTCTCCTGACCCCTCCTGTCTCAGCCTCCAGTATTTATGCTGCAGTAGTTTATGTGTCGAGGGGCTAGGGTCAGTCTGTTACATCTGGAGTATTTCTCTTGTCTTATCCGGTGTCCTGTGTGAATTTAAATATGCTCTCTCTAATTCTTTCTTTTTTCTCTCTCTCTCTCGGATGACCTGAGCCCTAGGACCATGCCTCAGGACTACCTAGTCTGAGGAGTCCTTGCTGTCCCCAGTCCACCTGGCCGTGCTGCTGCTCCAGTTTTTTATTATTTGACCCTGCTGGTCATCTATGAACATTTGAAAATCTTGGCCATGTTCTGTTATAATCTCCACCTGGCACAGCCAGAAGAGGACTGGCCACCCCTCATAGCCTGGTTCCTCTCTAGGTTTCTTCCTAGGTTTTTGCCTTTCTAGGAGTTTTTCCTAGCCACCATGCTTCTACACCTGCATTGCTTGCTGTTTGGGGTTTAAGGCTGGGTTTCTGTACAGCACTTTGAGATATCGACTGATGTAAGAAGAGCTTTATAAATACATTTGATTTGATATGTGTTATTTAATAGTTTTGATGTGTTCACCATTATTCTCCAATGTAGAAAATAGTAAAAATAAAGAAAAACCCTTGAATGAGTAGGTGTTCTAAAACTTTTGACCGGTAGTGTACATATACTACATACATAATATATTCTGTATATATTTCATTTTTATTTTTGCTGCCTTTTGGGGCATACCACAGGCCTGGGGGCCCAGGGGCTTCAGCCCCGGTAAGCCCCTACATTATACCGGCCCTGATTTGTGGTAAGTACATGAGGGCGCTATCTTTATGCACCTTAATAACCAATGAAAGCACGTCAAGACTCAACTGTCGGAGCAACCCGTCTCTTCTTTCGCGACGTAGGCTGTCGAGAGTGACATGGATCCGCTGCGAGGACTTCTATCCAAACTTTTGACCTGAGAAGGAGCCTACTTCATTTTATGTCTTGAGTAAAACTGTTCGTTCGGACCATGAGTAAGTCACTTTTCCTTTAGGCTACTTGTTTCAAAAAGCTTAATTTAGGTGGCATGAGCTGACAAGATTGACCGGACGCGCGTTGCGCTATTCCAGATTGACAGAAGTTAAGGCAGGTTGTGAATAACGCAGCAGGCGTTTCATTTTCGTATGTTTGCGGAAGGCCACCAATCTAAAAACACATGTAGTCTACTTCAAAAATAATTCAAATTCCACATTTGAAGTAGCCTAAACGTTTTGTTTTAGTCCGGCTGTATGGAGCGTTTTCCATTGCTGTAGCCTATTGCCTTGCATTGAATAGTTGTATATAGGATATGTTAATCTGTGTCAGTCCAGTATTTGTAGAGCAGCTGTTTTGACAATTAGATCATTTTATTTCGTAACGGTTTATTTTTAAAACCACAAAGTTAACATATTCTAAACTGGGGACAGTTTGGGGGCCTGTCTGTGTGTCATTGCAACTCCTTCTCTCACAGGGAGGGGGTCATATTTTAGGCAAGGATATGGAGTGGGGGGGTTGGTCCACTGGCCCAGGGTGGGTCGGTCCACTGACCCAGGGTGGGTCGGTCCACTGGCCCAGGGTGGGTCGGTCCACTGGCCCAGGGTGGGTTGGTCCACTGGCCCAGGGTGGGTAGGGTTGGTCCACTGGCCCAGGGTGGGTCGGTCCACTGGCCCAGGGTGGGTAAGGTTGGTCCACTGGCCCAGGGTGGGTTAGTCCACTGGCCCAGGGTGGGTAGGGTTAGTCCACTGACCCAGGGTGGGTAGGGTTAGTCCACTGACCCAGGGTGGGTTAGTCCACTGGCCCAGGGTGGGTAGGGTTAGTCCACTGACCCAGGGGGGGTAGGGTTAGTCCACTGACCCAGGGTGGGTCGGTCCACTGGCCCAGGGTGGGTTGGTCCACTGGCCCAGGGTGGGTAGGGTTAGTCCACTGACCCAGGGTGGGTCGGTCCACTGGCCCAGGGTGGGTTGGTCCACTGGCCCAGGGTGGGTAGGGTTAGTCCACTGGCCCAGGGTGGGTCGGTCCACTGGCCCAGGGTGGGTTGGTCCACTGGCCCAGGGTGGGTAGGGTTGGTCCACTGGCCCAGGGTGGGTAGGGTTAGTCCACTGGCCCAGGGTGGGTCGGTCCACTGGCCCAGGGTGGGTTAGTCCACTGGCCCAGGGTGGGCTGGTCCACTGGCCCAGGGTGGGTTGGTCCTTACTGGCCCAGGGTGGGTCGGTCCACTGGCTCAGGGTGGGTTGGTCCTCACTGGCCCAGGGTGGGTCGGTCCACTGGCCCAGGGTGGGTCGGTCCACTGGCCCAGGGTGGGTTAGTCCACTGGCCCAGGGTGGGCTGGTCCACTGGCCCAGGGTGGGTTGGTCCTCACTGGCCCAGGGTGGGTCGGTCCACTGGCTCAGGGTGGGTTGGTCCACTGGCCCAGGGTGGGTCGGTCCACTGGCCCAGGGTGGGTCGATCCACTGGCCCAGGGTGGGCTGGTCCACTGGCCCAGGGTGGGTAGGGTTAGTCCACTGGCCCAGGGTGGGTAGGGTTAGTCCACTGGCCCAGGGTGGGTCGGTCCACTGGCCCAGGGTGGGTTGGTCCACTGGCCCAGGGTGGGTCGGTCCACTGGCCCAGGGTGGGTTAGTCCACTGGCCCAGGGTGGGTTAGTCCACTGGCCCAGGGTGGGTCGGTCCACTGGCCCAGGGTGGGCTGGTCCACTGGCCCAGGGTGGGTTAGTCCACTGGCCCAGGGTGGGTCGGTCCACTGGCCCAGGGTGGGTCGGTCCACTGGCCCAGGGTGGGTAGGGTTAGTCCACTGACCCAGGGGGGGTAGGGTTAGTCCACTGACCCAGGGTGGGTCGGTCCACTGGCCCAGGGTGGGTTGGTCCACTGGCCCAGGGTGGGTAGGGTTAGTCCACTGGCCCAGGGTGGGTCGGTCCACTGGCCCAGGGTGGGTTGGTCCACTGGCCCAGGGTGGGTAGGGTTGGTCCACTGGCCCAGGTTGGGTAGGGTTAGTCCACTGGCCCAGGGTGGGTCGGTCCACTGGCCCAGGGTGGGTTAGTCCACTGGCCCAGGGTGGGCTGGTCCACTGGCCCAGGGTGGGTTGGTCCTTACTGGCCCAGGGTGGGTCGGTCCACTGGCTCAGGGTGGGTTGGTCCTCACTGGCCCAGGGTGGGTCGGTCCACTGGCCCAGAGTGGGTCGGTCCACTGGCCCAGGGTGGGTTAGTCCACTGGCCCAGGGTGGGCTGGTCCACTGGCCCAGGGTGGGTTGGTCCTCACTGGCCCAGGGTGGGTCAGTCCACTGGCTCAGGGTGGGTTGGTCCACTGGCCCAGGGTGGGTCGGTCCACTGGCCCAGGGTGGGTCGATCCACTGGCCCAGGGTGGGCTGGTCCACTGGCCCAGGGTGGGTAGGGTTAGTCCACTGGCCCAGGGTGGGTAGGGTTAGTCCACTGGCCCAGGGTGGGTCGGTCCACTGGCCCAGGGTGGGTTAGTCCACTGGCCCAGGGTGGGCTGGTCCACTGGCCCAGGGTGGGTTGGTCCTTACTGGCCCAGGGTGGGTCGGTCCACTGGCTCAGGGTGGGTTGGTCCTCACTGGCCCAGGGTGGGTCGGTCCACTGGCCCAGGGTGGGTCAGTCCACTGGCCCAGGGTGGGTTAGTCCACTGGCCCAGGGTGGGCTGGTCCACTGGCCCAGGGTGGGTTGGTCCTCACTGGCCCAGGGTGGGTCGGTCCACTGGCTCAGGGTGGGTTGGTCCACTGGCCCAGGGTGGGTCGGTCCACTGGCCCAGGGTGGGTCGATCCACTGGCCCAGGGTGGGCTGGTCCACTGGCCCAGGGTGGGTAGGGTTAGTCCACTGGCCCAGGGTGGGTAGGGTTAGTCCACTGGCCCAGGGTGGGTCGGTCCACTGGCCCAGGGTGGGTTGGTCCACTGGCCCAGGGTGGGTCGGTCCACTGGCCCAGGGTGGGTTAGTCCACTGGCCCAGGGTGGGTTAGTCCACTGGCCCAGGGTGGGTCGGTCCACTGGCCCAGGGTGGGCTGGTCCACTGGCCCAGGGTGGGTTAGTCCACTGGCCCAGGGTGGGTCGGTCCACTGGCCCAGGGTGGGTCGGTCCACTGGCCCAGGGTGGGTAGGGTTAGTCCACTGACCCAGGGGGGGTAGGGTTAGTCCACTGACCCAGGGTGGGTCGGTCCACTGGCCCAGGGTGGGTTGGTCCACTGGCCCAGGGTGGGTAGGGTTAGTCCACTGGCCCAGGGTGGGTCGGTCCACTGGCCCAGGGTGGGTTGGTCCACTGGCCCAGGGTGGGTAGGGTTGGTCCACTGGCCCAGGTTGGGTAGGGTTAGTCCACTGGCCCAGGGTGGGTCGGTCCACTGGCCCAGGGTGGGTTAGTCCACTGGCCCAGGGTGGGCTGGTCCACTGGCCCAGGGTGGGTTGGTCCTTACTGGCCCAGGGTGGGTCGGTCCACTGGCTCAGGGTGGGTTGGTCCTCACTGGCCCAGGGTGGGTCGGTCCACTGGCCCAGAGTGGGTCGGTCCACTGGCCCAGGGTGGGTTAGTCCACTGGCCCAGGGTGGGCTGGTCCACTGGCCCAGGGTGGGTTGGTCCTCACTGGCCCAGGGTGGGTCAGTCCACTGGCTCAGGGTGGGTTGGTCCACTGGCCCAGGGTGGGTCGGTCCACTGGCCCAGGGTGGGTCGATCCACTGGCCCAGGGTGGGCTGGTCCACTGGCCCAGGGTGGTTAGGGTTAGTCCACTGGCCCAGGGTGGGTAGGGTTAGTCCACTGGCCCAGGGTGGGTCGGTCCACTGGCCCAGGGTGGGTTGGTCCACTGGCCCAGGGTGGGTCGGTCCACTGGCCCAGGGTGGGTTAGTCCACTGGCCCAGGGTGGGTTAGTCCACTGGCCCAGGGTGGGTCGGTCCACTGGCCCAGGGTGGGCTGGTCCACTGGCCCAGGGTGGGTTAGTCCACTGGCCCAGGGTGGGTCGGTCCACTGGCCCAGGGTGGGTCGGTCCACTGGCCCAGGGTGGGTCGGTCCACTGGCCCAGGGTGGGTCGGTCCACTGGCCCAGGGTGGGTTGGTCCACTGGCCCAGGGTGGGTTAGTCCACTGGCCCAGGGTGGGTTAGTCCTGTCATGACTGTCCTGATCAGGTCAGGTTACAGGAGACCACAAACCTACAGATTATCTCTCAACCCCCAACAGAGGAGGAGAGATCTAGGGGTCTGAAGATGTGGGGGTTTTATGACCCCTCACGTCCATGATAAACCTTAGGCCACAGACAAAATTCCTTTGTCCTCACAATGGAGAACTTTTCTCAGAACATTAAACATGCAATAAAGGGACTTTGGAACAATGGTTTCCGTCAGCCACAATGGTGGTCATGACGATAGATGGATTATGAAAATGTATGTAATTTTTGTTTTGTTATAAAAGGTTAACAAATTACGTTATTATGAAAAATTTTACCTTTAAGAGTTTTCCCAGTATATGCCTGATGTTTATACATTGTACGTTGTGTGGAAAATGTCCAAATCAAAGAGAATGTTTTGGTAAAGATGAAATGTGAAGTTAGTTGTCTAAAATTGGAATTGAGTAAAATCTAGGCCTTGTCTCTAAACTTGGTACGCCCAGAGAATTGCCCTAAAGGCGGTTACGCCCACTTCTGACCCGAAGGTATAAGACATGGGAGTGAAGAATGAACAGATAGACTAAAGTGACCCCAGGCTGCAGCCAAGGTCTAACAAAGTCAACGAACCCCAAAACGCAACACAAGGTTGAAGACAAAGAAATCTTTTTCTACCCAAGCTACGGATGAGTAGCTGTGTCTAAGTGGGTGAATTCAAGCCGGACCACCTGGCCTCCACTCTCCATCGAATCGTGGTATCTACGCTGTTTCATTCCTACGCTGTGAGCTCTGAGCTACAGAGCTGTCTGTCCTCAGACGACACTATCAGAGAAAGGGGGAGAAATCAGACCACTAAGCCAAAAAGGACACCGACATCGTGAGGACAACCAGAGAGTTGCGTCGGAGAAGTGCGTCATTGAGAAGCCTAAACGACCCACGCGGAGCTTCCCATCTGAGACCTCCAACACGTAATTACATCATTATATTCTGACCCATAAGAGCGGCAGTTCGGGGCAAGGCTAGTTTTAAATAAGCATAGCTGACAGATGAACCCAAATGTATATTTCTCTCGTGTACTTTCCTTTTTCCTCTCTCTTTTAAATCCCCATTTTGGGTAACACGCGCCATAGTGTGTTGGCCCGTTATACTAAGTCCTAATCAATAGCCTAGACTGTGTTTTGTGTATGTGTATTTTTATCATCATTTTAGCTTGCTAGTAAATGAATAATGAACTGAGATTGGTGTGGTACGAACTCATTGGTGTAGCCCGGGTTCGTGCAGATTCCCGGATTATGCGACGTTCAGACATGAGACTCTAGAGGAAATTGATTAATTAGCGACTGTTGTAAAATCGATATTCTGATATTCTTTGAGTTAATTTGGGAAATAGAAACTCAATAAAACTAATTTTCCCATGGTGCCCCAGGTTAATGAGTTAATAATTGCTTGATTCATTTAATCACGCAATTATAAACAGTTAATCATTCGATGAGCAACAGTCGTCACATTAACTAATACAACGTCACAACAGTCCACTGGCCCAGGGTGGGTCGGTCCACTGTCCCAGGGTGGGTTGGTCCACTGGCCCAGGGTGGGTTGGTCCACTGGCCCAGGGTGGGTCGGTCCACTGTCCCAGGGTGGGTCGGTCCACTGGCCCAGGGTGGGTTGGTCCACTGGCCCAGGGTGGGTCGGTCCACTGGCCCAGGGTGGGTCGGTCCACTGGCCCAGGGTGGGTTGGTCCACTGGCCCAGGGTGGGTTGGGTGTTGGGTGGTAAATGTATGGCCTAGCTTCCTTCCTGTTATTGGTGCAGAGTTCCCAGTGTTTGAAGATGACATAAGATACTTTGATAGATGATCAGATATCTAAGACCGTGGTTCTCAAACCTCTCCTGGACCCCAGACGTACCCCATGTAGTTGTAGCCCTGAACTAGACCAATACATTGTCAGGTTTACCTATTCATTTGGGAATGGGACTTTCTCTCTGTCTTTTTTAGACAGTTTACTCTCCGTTAGCCATCCCCTCCACTAACATTGTTGGGGCGAGCACCAGTTCATGCTTTTTAGTAGTCCTGAACCAGCTCAAAATCCATCTAGTCAAGGGCTTGATGATTGGTGGACTTGTTGAATCAGGTGTGCTATTTCTGGATCAGTTCAAATAAAGGAGGTTAGAAACCCCCTGTAGGATATACTAGCCAGCTAGATCTAGTCAGGGTTTTATCAAGCTAGCCAGCTTCAGTTAGCCAGCTTCAGTTAGCCAGCTAGATCTACTCAGGGTTTTATCAAGCTAGCCAGCTTCAGTTAGCCAGCTTCAGTTAACCAGCTAGATCTACTCAGGGTTTAATAAAGCGAGACAGCTTCAGTAAGACAGCTTCAGTTAGTCAGTTTCAGTTAGGCAGCTAGGTCTACACAGGGTTTAATAAAGCTAGCCAGCTTCAGTTAGCCTGCTTCAGTTAACCAGCTTCAGTTAGCCAGCTTCAGTTAGCCAGCTTCAGTTAGCCAACTAGATCTACTCAGGGGTTTATAAAGCTAGCCAGCTTCAGTTAACCAGCTTCAGTTAGCCAGCCAGATCTACTCATGGTTTAATAAAGCTAGCCAGCTTCAGTTAGCCAGCCTCAGTTAGCCAGCTAGATCTACTCAGGGTTTAATAAAGCTAGCCAGCTTCAGTTAGCCAGCTTCAGTTAGCTCCACATTGAAATGATTAGTTGACAGTAGGTGAGGGCGGGAGGTCCTTTATAAACACAAACTCGTTTCCTTGACAACTTCCTTCACAACAGCTCTGCTCAACAGCTCTGCTCAACAGCTCTGCTCAACAGCTCTGCTCAACAGCTCTGCTCAACAGCAACAGCTCTGCTCAACAGCTCTGCTCAACAGCTCTGCTCAACAGCAACAGCTCTGCTCAACAGCTCTGCTCAACAGCAACAGCTCTGCTCAACAGCTCTGCTCAACAGCTCTGCTCAACAGCTCTGCTCAACAGCAACAGCTCTGCTCAACAGCAACAGCTCTGCTCAACAGCTCTGCTCAACAGCAACAGCTCTGCTCAACAGCTCTGCTCAACAGCTCTGCTCAACAGCAACAGCTCTGCTCAACAGCTCTGCTCAACAGCTCTGTTCAACAGCAACAGCTCTGCCCAACAGCTCTGCTCAACAGCTCTGCTCAACAGCTCTGCCCAACAGCAACAGCTCTGTTCCACAGCAACAGCTCTGCTCAACAGCTCTGCTCAACAGCAACAGCTCTGTTCCACAGCAACAGCTCTGCTCAACAGCTCTGCTCAACAGCTCTGCTCAACAGCAACAGCTCTGCTCAACAGCAACAGTTCTGCTCAACAGCTCTGCTCAACAGCTCTGCTCAACAGCAACAGCTCTGCTCAACAGCTCTGCTCAACAGCAACAGCTCTGCTCAACAGCTCTGCTCAACAGCAACAGCTCTGCTCAACAGCAACAGCTCTGTTCCACAGCAACAGCTCTGCTCAACAGCTCTGCTCAACAGCTCTGTTCAACAGCAACAGCTCTGCTCAACAGCTCTGCTCAACAGCTCTGCTCAACAGCTCTGTTCAACAGCAACAGCTCTGCTCAACAGCTCTGCTCAACAGCTCTGCTCAACAGCTCCGCTCAATAGCTCTGCTCAACAGCTCTGCTCAACAGCTCCGCTCAATAGCTCTGCTCAACAGCTCTGCTCAACAGTTCTGCTCAACAGCTCTGCTCAACATAAGGAGTATTAATGCCCTGACTTCTGCAGAGGCCGTATCTCTATAAATGCTGTACGTCAATACGTCCAGCTGTTTTTATCGACACAAGATAGTTCATTGGAAACACACTGTGGCAGGCAATTGTCGCATCTAGTTTCTATGCCAACTTAGTAAATGTCTACAACAACAAAATCACAGGACGAGTTAATGGAACGTAACTACTGTTGTCTTTAGTAGAGTTGGGAGATAATTGGTGACTGGAGTACTTGAATGTCGGAAGAGCCATAGGAAATCCCTGATGTCCTGCGCAGGCAGGTGAGTTAGTCTATTCATTGTTTGCCGCAGCAGCTGTAGCCTAATCCGATTGGTAGAATGTTACTTGTGTAGCCTATAGTTTGTTTTAACTCTTTCATTGAACAAAATAATAAAAAGTGGTCCCTAAAAACATAGAGGTTTGAGAAGCTAACAGTCGACAGGTCTACTAGCTGTATGAGAGACTAACAGTCGACAGGTCTACTAGCTGTATGAGCTAACAGTCGACAGGTCTACTAGCTGTATGAGAGACTAACAGTCGACAGGTCTACTAGCTGTATGAGAGGCTAACAGTCGACAGGTCTACTAGCTGTATGAGAGACTAACAGTCGACAGGTCTACTAGCTGTATGAGAGACTAACAGTCGACAGGTCTACTAGCTGTATGAGAGACTAACAGTCGACAGGTCTACTAGCTGTATGAGATTCTAACAGTCGACAGGTCTACTAGCTGTATGAGGAGCTAACAGTCGACAGGTCTACTAGCTGTATGAGAGACTAACAGTCGACAGGTCTACTAGCTGTATGAGAGACTAACAGTCGACAGGTCTACTAGCTGTTGGACAGACTAACAGTCGACAGGTCTACTAGCTGTTGGAGAGACTAACAGTCGATTGGTCTTCTAGCATTCCGGTGGGAAGCCATTGTTAGGGCAGAATCAACGCTTGTTAAAATCACGTTGTCTCTCATGATGTGTATGCGATGTTGCCAAAGATAAATTCCCATCCTTCCATATTATATGTGATGATATCAGATCTACCTCATGTAGGCTGAAAGAGTCGCTGCAGTAGAATGATGAATGCATTATACAGATGCCGTATCTTCATTTGAGCCAGTTTCACACAGCAGGCAAATATTCCTGCAGCAACAGGAAGATGTGAATTGTTATGTGGATTATAATTAATGGGCATTTTTATATTTGTATTTTTTTGTAACGATCGTGTTTCATCGCTGCAACTCCCCAACGGGCTCGAGAGAGGCAAAGTTCAAGACATGCGTTCTCCGAAATATGACCTGCCAAGCCACGCTGCTTCTTAACACACTGCTCGCTTAACCCGAAAGCCAGCCAAACCAATGTGTCTGGAAACACCGTTCGACTGACCACTGAAGTCAGCTTGCAGGCCCCGGCCCGCCACAAGGAGTCGCTAGAGTGCGATGAGCCAAGGAAAGCCCTCCGGCCAAACCCTCCCCTGAATTTTAAGTGGAAATTACAAACTTTAGAAGTGTTTTTAAACCTTGAATACACTACATGTTTGCATTGCTATGCAGAACAAGTCCTGCAACAACAGGATGATCAAATTAAGATACGGCATCTGTAGCACAGCAGGAAGACTTTGAACTTTACTTTCCTTTCCATGTTCTGTAATGACTACAACATCATCTGTCCATGTCCTGTAATGACTACAACATCATCTGTCCATGTCCTGTAATGACTACAACATCATCTGTCCATGTCCTGTAATGACTACAACATCATCTGTCCATGTCCTGTAATGACTACAACATCATCTGTCCATGTCCTGTAATGACTACAACATCATCTGTCCGTGTCCTGTAATGACTACAACATCATCTGTCCGTTTCCTGTAATGACTACAACATCATCTGTCCGTTTCCTTTAATGACTACAACATCATCTGTCCATGTCCTGTAATGACTACAACATCATCTGTCCATGTCCTGTAATGACTACAACATCATCTGTCCGTGTCCTGTAATGACTACAACATCATCTGTCCGTTTCCTGTAATGACTACAACATCATCTGTCCATGTCCTGTAATGACTACAACATCATCTGTCCATGTCCTGTAATGACTACAACATCATCTGTCCATGTCCTGTAATGACTACAACATCATCTGTCCATGTCCTGTAATGACTACAACATCATCTGTCCATGTCCTGTAATGACTACAACAACATCTGTCCATGTCCTGTAATGACTACAACATCATCTGTCCATGTCCTGTAATGACTACAACAGCATCTGTCCGTTTCCTGAATTCACTAAAACATCATCTGTCCGTTTCCTGTAATGACTACAACATCATCTGTCTGTTTCCTGTAATGACTACAACATCATCTGTCCATGTTCTGTAATGACTACAACATCATCTGTCCGTGTCCTGTAATGACTACAACATCATCTGTCCATGTCCTGTAATGACTACAACATCATCTGTCCATGTCCTGTAATGACTACAACATCATCTGTCTGTTTCCTGTAATGACTACAACATCATCTGTCCGTTTCCTGTAATGACTACAACATCATCTGTCCATGTCCTGTAATGACTACAACATCATCTGTCCATGTCCTGTAATGACTACAACATCATCTGTCTGTTTCCTGTAATGACTACAACATCATCTGTCCATGTCCTGTAATGACTACAACATTATCTGTCCGTTTCCTGTAATGACTACAACATCATCTGTCCGTTTCCTGTAATGACTACAACATCATCTGTCCATGTCCTGTAATGACTACAACATCATCTGTCCGTTTCCTGTAATGACTACAACATCATCTGTCCATGTCCTGTAATGACTACAACATCATCTGTCCATGTCCTGTAATGACTACAACATCATCTGTCCATGTCCTGTAATGACTACAACATCATCTGTCCGTTTCCTGTAATGACTACAACATCATCTGTCCATGTCCTGTAATGACTACAACATCTTAACATCTTATCTTCTCTTGTGTTGTTACAGGTGAGATGGACGTGGATCTCCCCACTCCTCCCTCCCCCCTCCCCCCTTCCACCCCCATCATCCCACAGGGGTCTCCCTCTACCTTGGACACTGCCTCACCTCCCTCCCCTAACCCCCTCCCCCCTGCCTCCCAACCCTCCCTCACCTCGACTCCCTCAGACTCCCCCAAATTCATCCCATCGTCAGTCTCTCGTTCGCCTCCTCCCCCCACTTCCTCTCCTCCTCACTCCGTCCCTTCATCCACTTCCTCTCCTTCTTCTCCTCTCCCCATCACCCCAAAATCATCCTTTCATTCACCTACTGCCGCCACCTCCACCCCATCTCCCTCTACCTCTACCCCATCCACCTCTCCTGCCCCCCGCCGTTGGGGCTCTGCGGCCCCCTCCACCTCTCTAGCCCCCTCGTCCTCTCCAGCCCCCCGACGTCGGGGCTTTGCGGATCTGGCTAAACGTGTGGTGATGCAGGAAAGACTGAAGAAAGCTGAGCTGGAGGAGGCTGAAGCGGGTGAGGAAGGTAGGAAGGAGGGAGAGAGAGAGACAGGCAGAGGCGGGAGGAAGGAAGGAAGGTAGGAAGGAGGGAGAGAGAGAGACAGGCAGAGGGGGGAGGAAGGAAGGAAGGAAGGAGGGAGAGAGAGAGACAGACAGACAGAGGGGGGAGGAAGGAAGGTAGGAAGGAGGGAGAGAGAGAGACAGACAGAGGGGGGAGGAAGGTAGGAAGGAGGGAGAGAGAGAGACAGACAGAGGGGGGAGGAAGGAAGGTAGGAAGGAGGGAGAGAGAGAGAGACAGGCAGAGGGGGAGGAAGGAAGGTAGGAAGGAGGGAGGGAGAGAGAGAGAGAGAGACAGAGGGGGGAGGAAGGAAGGTAGGAAGGAGGGAGAGAGAGAGAGACAGACAAAGAGGGGAGGAAGGAAGGAGAGAGAGAGAGAGACAGAGGGGGGAGGAAGGAAGGTAGGAATCAGAGAGAGAGAGATAGAGAGAGAGACAGGCAGAGAGGGGAGGAAGGTAGTATCTTGCCTTTCAGACTTGCCATGAAGCTAGCTACCAAGTCTCTGACATCATCCATCGTGGGTCTATCTTCCAAACAGCATGCATGATGGGAGTTTGGTCGTTGGCCTTTATGTCAAAGTGAGAGCTGTCCTCTGCCCTGATTGGCTGTTGCCTCGCTGATATTTACAAAAAATTTCAACTCGGCCGTTAAGTCGCTGTGTGTCTCCTAGTGTCTCATCCCTCCTTTGGAAATTATTTGTCGCAGGTAGCTAGGTAGCTGGTAGTCAGGGAGGAAGTCACCATAGGTATTGAGATACAGCCGAGGGGAGGAAGCTTAGCGGTTAATTAAGAGTGTTAGGCCCGTAACCAAAAGGTTGCCGGTTCAAACCCCCTGAGCCGACAAGGTGAAAAACTGGCCGATGTGCCGTTGAGCAAGGCACTTAACCCTAATTGCTCCTGTAAATCGCTCTGGATTACAGCGTCAGCTAAATTACTAAAATCTGACATTTGAAAGGTAGAAGTTATTGAGATGCAGCCGAGAGGAGGAAGCCACTAGAGGTTATTGAGATGCAGCCGAGAGCAGGAAGCCACTAGAGGTTATTGGAGATGCAGCCTAGAGGAGGAAGCCACTAGAGGTTATTGAGATGCAGCCGAGAGCAGGAAGCCACTAGAGGTTATTGAGATGCAGCCGAGAGGAGGAAGCCACTAGAGGTTATTGAGATGCAGCCGAGAGCAGGAAGCCACTAGAGGTTATTGAGATGCAGCCGAGAGCAGGAAGCCACTAGAGGTTATTGAGATGCAGCCGAGAGCAGGAAGCCACTAGAAGTTATTGAGATGCAGCCGAGAGCAGGAAGCCACTAGAGGTTATTGAGATGCAGCCGAGAGCAGGAAGCCACTAGAGGTTATTGAGATGCAGCCTAGAGGAGGAAGCCACTAGAGGTTATTGAGATGCAGCCGAGAGCAGGAAGCCACTAGAGGTTATTGAGATGCAGCCGAGAGCAGGAAGCCACTAGAGGTTATTGAGATGTAGCCTAGAGGAGGAAGCCACTAGAGGTTATTGAGATGCAGCCGAGAGCAGGAAGCCACTAGAGGTTATTGAGATGCAGCCGAGAGCAGGAAGCCACTAGAGGTTATTGAGATGCAGCCGAGAGGAGGAAGCCAATAGAGGTTATTGAGATGCAGCCGAGAGCAGGAAGCCACTAGAGGTTATTGAGATGCAGCCGAGGGCAGGAAGCCACTAGAGGTTATTGAGATGCAGCCGAGGGCAGGAAGCCACTTGAGGTTATTGAGATGCAGCCTAGAGGAGGAAGCCACTAGAGGTTATTGAGATGCAGCCGAGAGCAGGAAGCCACTAGAGGTTATTGGAGATGCAGCCTAGAGGAGGAAGCCACTAGAGGTTATTGGAGATGCAGCCTAGAGGAGGAAGCCACTAGAGGTTATTGAGATGCAGCCGAGAGGAGGAAGCCACTAGAGGTTATTGAGATGCAGCCGAGAGGAGGAAGCCACTTGAGGTTATTGAGATGCAGCCTAGAGGAGGAAGCCACTAGAGGTTATTGAGATGCAGCCGAGAGCAGGAAGCCACTAGAGGTTATTGGAGATGCAGCCTAGAGGAGGAAGCCACTAGAGGTTATTGGAGATGCAGCCTAGAGGAGGAAGCCACTAGAGGTTATTGAGATGCAGCCGAGAGGAGGAAGCCACTAGAGGTTATTGAGATGCAGCCGAGAGGAGGAAGCCACTTGAGGTTATTGAGATGCAGTCGAGAGGAGGAAGCCACTTGAGGTTATTGAGATGCAGCCGAGAGGAGGAAGCCACTAGAGGTTATTGAGATGCAGCCGAGAGCAGGAAGCCACTAGAGGTTAGGCAGGAAGCCACTAGAGGTTATTGAGATGCAGCCCGTTGTCTCCTTGGCTAGGTCTAATTGATGTCTGAGCAGGGGGATATTGAGACACCCAGGGTGACAAGGGGACAGGTTTTCTCTCCCAGGTCCTTAAAGATAGTCCCCTGACCCACACAGCGTTGTTTAAGTCTGGCTTAAAGTCTGGCTTGTTTAAGTCTGGCTTAAATTCCGGCTTGTTTAAGTCTAGCTTAAACGACGTGACATTCAGAAACTGTCATTACATGCTACGTCAAACTACGTCATGTGTATGACAATCTTATGTAGGCTATGTATGGTGTAATGACGTGATGAATGAAGGTGTCTCAAAGCTAAAGGCAGGAAGGTGCGGGGCAACATTCTTTCAGGTGAAGACAGGTGTGTAGCTGTCTACACCAGTCTCTAAGGTGCAGTACCAGGTGTGTAGCTGACTACAACAGTCTCTAAGGTACAGTACCAGGTGTGTAGCTGACTACAACAGTCTCTAAGGTACAGTACCAGGTGTGTAGCTGACTACAACAGTCTCTAAGGTGCAGTACCAGGTGTGTAGCTGTCTACAACAGTCTCTAAGGTGCAGGGTTCAGTACCAGGTGTGTAGCTGACTACAACAGTCTCTAAGGTGCAGTACCAGGTGTGTAGCTGTCTACAACAGTCTCTAAGGTGCAGTACCAGGTGGTAGCTGACTACAACAGTCTCTAAGGTACAGTACCAGGTGGTAGCTGGCTACAACAGTCTCTAAGGTGCAGTACCAGGTGGTAGCTGGCTACAACAGTCTCTAAGGTGCAGGGTACAGTACCAGGTGTGTAGCTGTCTACACCAGTCTCTAAGGTGCACTACCAGGTGGTAGCTGGCTACAACAGTCTCTAAGGTGCAGGGTTCAGTACCAGGTGTGTAGCTGACTACAACAGTCTCTAAGGTGCAGGGTTCAGTACCAGGTGGTAGCTGTCTACAACAGTCTCTAAGGTACAGTACCAGGTGGTAGCTGACTACAACAGTCTCTAAGGTGCAGTACCAGGTGTGTAGCTGTCTACAACAGTCTCTAAGGTGCAGTACCAGGTGTGTAGCTGTCTACAACAGTCTCTAAGGTGCAGTACCAGGTGGTAGCTAACTACAACAGTCTCTAAGGTGCAGTACCAGGTGTGTAGCTGACTACAACAGTCTCTAAGGTGCAGTACCAGGTGTGTAGCTGACTACAACAGTCTCTAAGGTGCAGGGTTCAGTACCAGGTGGTAGCTGACTACAACAGTCTCTAAGGTGCAGTACCAGGTGTGTAGCTGTCTACAACAGTCTCTAAGGTGCACTACCAGGTGGTAGCTGTCTACAACAGTCTCTAAGGTGCAGTACCAGGTGTGTAGCTGACTACAACAGTCTCTAAGGTGCACTACCAGGTGTGTAGCTGTCTACAACAGTCTCTAAGGTGCAGTACCAGGTGTGTAGCTGTCTACAACAGTCTCTAAGGTGCAGGGTTCAGTACCAGGTGGTAGCTGTCTACAACAGTCTCTAAGGTACAGTACCAGGTGGTAGCTGACTACAACAGTCTCTAAGGTGCAGTACCAGGTGTGTAGCTGACTACAACAGTCTCTAAGGTGCACTACCAGGTGTGTAGCTGTCTACAACAGTCTCTAAGGTGCACTACCAGGTGTGTAGCTGTCTACAACAGTCTCTAAGGTGCAGGGTTCAGTACCAGGTGGTAGCTGTCTACAACAGTCTCTAAGGTGCAGTACCAGGTGGTAGCTGGCTACAACAGTCTCTAAGGTGCAGTACCAGGTGGTAGCTGACTACAACAGTCTCTAAGGTGCAGTACCAGGTGGTAGCTGGCTACAACAGTCTCTAAGGTGCAGTACCAGGTGGTAGCTGGCTACAACAGTCTCTAAGGTGCAGTACCAGGTGGTAGCTGTCTACAACAGTCTCTAAGGTGCAGGGTACAGTACCAGGTGTGTAGCTGACTACAATAGTCTCTAAGGTGCAGTACCAGGTGGTAGCTGTCTACAACAGTCTCTAAGGTGCAGGGTACAGTACTAGGTGTGTAGCTGACTACAATAGTCTCTAAGGTGCAGTACCAGGTGGTAGCTGTCTACAACAGTCTCTAAGGTGCAGGGTTCAGTACCAGGTGGTAGCTGTCTACAACAGTCTCTAAGGTGCAGGGTTCAGTACCAGGTGGTAGCTGTCTACAACAGTCTCTAAGGTGCAGGGTACAGTACCAGGTGTGACGCTGTCTACAACAGTCTCTAAGGTGCAGGGTACAGTACCAGGTGTGTAGCTGACTACAATAGTCTCTAAGGTGCAGTACCAGGTGGTAGCTGTCTACAACAGTCTCTAAGGTGCAGGGTACAGTACCAGGTGTGTAGCTGACTACAATAGTCTCTAAGGTGCAGTACCAGGTGGTAGCTGTCTACAACAGTCTCTAAGGTGCAGGGTACAGTACCAGGTGTGTAGCTGACTACAATAGTCTCTAAGGTGCAGTACCAGGTGGTAGCTGTCTACAACAGTCTCTAAGGTGCAGGGTTCAGTACCAGGTGGTAGCTGTCTACAACAGTCTCTAAGGTGCAGGGTTCAGTACCAGGTGGTAGCTGTCTACAACAGTCTCTAAGGTGCAGGGTACAGTACCAGGTGTGACGCTGTCTACAACAGTCTCTAAGGTGCAGGGTACAGTACCAGGTGGTAGCTGTCTAAAACAGTCTCTAAGGTACAGTACCAGGTGGTAGCTGTCTACAACAGTCTTTAAGGTGCAGGGTTCAGTACCAGGTGGTAGCTGGCTACAACAGTCTCTAAGGTGCAGGGTTCAGTACCAGGTGGTAGCTGTCTACAACAGTCTCTAAGGTGCAGGGTACAGTACCAGGTGGTAGATGTCTACAACAGTCTCTAAGGTGCAGTACCAGGTGGTAGCTGTCTACAACAGTCTCTAAGGTGCAGGGTACAGTACCAGGTTGTAGCTGGCTACAACAGTCTCTAAGGTGCAGGGTACAGTACCAGGTGGTAGCTGGCTACAACAGTCTCTAAGGTGCAGGGTGCAGTACCAGGTGGTAGCTGTCTACAATAGTCTCTAAGGTGCAGGGTACAGTACCAGGTGGTAGCTGGCTACAACAGTCTCTAAGGTGCAGTACCAGGTGGTAGCTGTCTACAACAGTCTCTAAGGTGCAGGGTACAGTACCAGGTGGTAGCTGTCTACAACAGTCTCTAAGGTGCAGTACCAGGTGGTAGCTGTCTACAACTGTCTCTAAGGTGCAGTACCAGGTGGTAGCTGGCTACAACAGTCTCTAAGGTGCAGGGTACAGTACCAGGTGGTAGCTGTCTACAACAGTCTCTAAGGTGCAGTACCAGGTGGTAGCTGTCTACAACAGTCTCTAAGGTGCAGTACCAGGTGGTAGCTGGCTACAACAGTCTCTAAGGTGCAGGGTACAGTACCAGGTGGTAGCTGTCTACAACAGTCTCTAAGGTGCAGTACCAGGTGGTAGCTGTCTACAACAGTCTCTAAGGTGCAGTACCAGGTGGTAGCTGGCTACAACAGTCTCTAAGGTGCAGGGTACAGTACCAGGTGGTAGCTGTCTACAACAGTCTCTAATGTTCAGGGTACAGTACCAGGTGGTAGCTGTCTACAACAGTCTCTAAGGTGCAGGGTACAGTACCAGGTGGTAGTTGTCTACAACAGTCTCTAAGGTGCAGGATTCAGTACCAGGTGGTAGCTGTCTACAACAGTCTCTAAGGTGCAGTACCAGGTGGTAGCTGGCTACAACAGTCTCTAAGGTGCAGGGTGCAGTACCAGGTGGTAGCTGACTACAACAGTCTCTAAGGTGCAGAACCAGGTGGTAGCTGTCTACAACAGTCTCTAAGGTGCAGTACCAGGTGGTAACTGACTACAACAGTCTCTAAGGTGCAGGGTTCAGTACCAGGTG
>NW_021822754.1:137295-142295 GCF_901001165.1 Salmo trutta | reverse complement strand
TGTGTTTACTTTACCTGTGTGTGTGTGTGTGTGTGTGTGTGTGTGTGTGTGTGTGTGTGTGTGTGTGTGTGTGTGTGTTTACTTTACCTGTGTGTGTGTGTGTGTGTTTACTTTACCTGTGTGTGTGTGTGTGTGTGTTTACTTTACCTGTGTGTGTGTGTGTGTGTGTTTGCTTTACCTGTGTGTTTACCTGTGTGTGTGTGTGTTTACTTTACCTGTGTGTGTGTGTTTACTTTACCTGTGTGTGTGTGTGTGTGTGTGTGTGTGTGTGTGTGTGTGTGTGTGTGTGTGTGTGTGTGTGTGTGTGTGTGTGTGTGTGTGTGTGTGTGTGAACCTCCCAGGTATCAGTGAGGATAATGAGGAGGAGGTGCGTCGTCTGTCGACAGAGAGCAGGTTTGAGCAGACGGTCCGGAAGGCAGCCATGATGATGTTCAGGAAGTTGAACCCTGACAGGAAGGAGAAGATGGCTGTGTCTGAGATGATGGAGAACGTTGGACAGGTCAACGCTGTGCACGGTACGACACACACCTGTACGCACACACACACACCTGTACGCACACACACCTGGACACACACACACCTGTACGCACACACACCTGTACGCACACACACTCACACACCTGTACACACACACACACCTGTACATACACACACACACCTGTACGCACACACACTCACACCTGAACACACACACACCTGTACGCACACACACACACATACACCTGGAAACACACACACACCTGGATGCGCACACACACACACACACACACACACACACACACACACACACACACACACACACACAACTGGATACACACACCTGGACACACACACACACACCTGGACACACACACACTTGTACGCACACACACTCACACCTGGAAAACACACACACCTGGATGCACACACACACAGACACTTAACGTTGAGCTCCACATTTTCAGCAGCCATGTTACTTGATCTCTAGGAACAAGTTGGAGTTTATATTTTGATGAGTTTTGCAGGAATGTTTGACTGTAATACAGTCTACAGTCTACAGACCATCTGTAGACTGTAATGCAGACCATCTGTAGACTGTAATACAGACCATCTGTAGACTGTAATACAGACCATCTGTAGACTGTAATACAGACCATCTGTAGACTGTAATACAGACCATCTGTAGACTGTAATGCAGACCATCTGTAGACTGTAATACAGACCATCTGTAGACTGTAATGCAGACCATCTGTAGACTGTAATGCAGACCATCTGTAGACTGTAATACAGACCATCTGTAGACTGTAATACAGACCATCTGTAGACTGTAATACAGACCATCTGTAGACTGTAATGCAGACCATCTGTAGACTGTAATACAGACCATCTGTAGACTGTAATGCAGACCATCTGTAGACTGTAATGCAGACCATCTGTAGACTGTAATACAGACCATCTGTAGACTGTAATACAGACCATCTGTAGACTGTAATACAGACCATCTGTAGACTGGTACATACCCATCTGTAGACTGTAATGCAGACCATCTGTAGACTGTAATACAGACCATCTGTAGACTGTAATACAGACCATCTGTAGACTGTAATACAGACCATCTGTAGACTGTAATACAGACCATCTGTAGACTATCTGTATTAAAAGGTCAAATGTCATGTATTTAAACTTGCAGCATATTATTATTTTCTTTAGGTGTAAGTGACTCTGTAATGTTGGCCAACAGGTGGCGCCACCACGGACCAAACCCAGAAAGTCCTGGAGAACATGGTCACTGGAGAGAGTAAGTGTGTGGGTGTTGTATTCTCAAGGAGGGAGAGAAGTGAAGATTTAATGATTCATCTCTATCTCCTCATCCCTCTCTCTCTCTCCCTTTCTCTCTCCTTTCCATGTCGCCCTCTACACCTCTCTCCTTCTTCCTCTCATCCCTCTTTCTATCTCCCTTTCTATCTCTTTCTCTCTCCCCTCTCCTCTCTCCTCCCTCTCCCCTGTACTCCCTCTCCTCTCTCTCTCTCTCCCCTCTCCTCCCTCTCTCCCCTCCTCCCTCTCTCTCTCCCCTCTCCTCCCTCTCTCCCCTCCTCCCTCTCTCTCTCCCCTCTCCTCCCTCTCTCCCCTCTTCCCTCTCTCCTCTCTCCCTTCTCCTTCCTCCCCTCCTCCCTCTCTCCCCTTCTCCTTCCTCCCCTCCTCCCTCTCTCCCCTCTCCTCTCTCCCCCTCTCTCCCCTCTCCTCCCTCTCCTCCCTCTCCTCCCTCTCTCCCCTCTCCTCCCTCTCCTCCCTCTCTCCCCTCTCCTCCCTCTCCTCCCTCTCTCCCCTCTCCTCCCTCTCCTCCCTCTCTCCCCTCTCCTCCCTCTCCTCTCCTCTCCCCTCTCCTCCCTCTCCTCCCTCTCCCCTCTCCCCCTTCTCTCTATATAGCTGGTCAGTTTGTTGACCTGGATGACTTTGTAGAGATCACTAAGAGGTATGCCCAGGGCATGGCCCCCAGCGCCGGCTCTACCCAGAGCCAGGGCCCTGCACAAACCTCTGGAGAGAAGGTACAGCGCGCACACACACACACACACACACACACACACACACACACACACACACACACACAAACACACACGCACACACACACACACACACACACAGAGTGAGTCACAGCACAACAGGCCTCTGGAGAGAAACTACAGCTGGTCAGCATCCTAAATGACACTACAGCTGGTCAGCATCCTAAATGACACTACAGCTAGTCAGCATCCTAAATGACACTACAGCTGGTCAGCATCCTAAACTACAGCTAGTCAGCATCCTAAATGACACTACAGCTGGTCAGCATCCTAAACTACAGCTAGTCAGCATCCTAAATGACACTACAGCTGGTCAGCATCCTAAACTACAGCTAGTCAGCATCCTAAATGACACTACAGCTGGTCAGCATCCTAAACTACAGCTAGTCAGCATCCTAAACTACAGCTAGTCAGCATCCTAAACTACAGCTAGTCAGCATCCTAAACTACAGCTAGTCAGCATCCTAAATGAAACTACAGCTGGTCAGCATCCTAAATGACACTACAGCTGGTCAGCATCCTAAACTACAGCTAGTCAGCATCCTAAACTACAGCTGGTCAGCATCCTAAATGACACTACAGCTAGTCAGCATCCTAAACTACAGCTGGTCAGCATCCTAAATGATACTACAGCTGGTCAGCATCCTAAATGAAACTACAGCTGGTCAGCATCCTAAATGACACTACAGCTAGTCAGCATCCTAAACTACAGCTAGTCAGCATCCTAAACTACAGCTGGTCAGCATCCTAAATGACACTACAGCTAGTCAGCATCCTAAATGACACTACAGCTGGTCAGCATCCTAAACTACAGCTGGTCAGCATCCTAAACTACAGCTAGTCAGCATCCTAAATGACACTACAGCTAGTCAGCATCCTAAATGACACTACAGCTGGTCAGCATCCTAAATGACACTACAGCTGGTCAGCATCCTAAATGACACTACAGCTAGTCAGCATCCTAAACTACAGCTAGTCAGCATCCTAAACTACAGCTGGTCAGCATCCTAAACTACAGCTAGTCAGCATCCTAAATGAAACTACAGCTAGTCAGCATCCTAAACTACAGCTGGTCAGCATCCTAAATGACACTACAGCTGGTCAGCATCCTAAACTACAGCTAGTCAGCATCCTAAATGACACTACAGCTGGTCAGCATCCTAAATGACACTACAGCTAGTCAGCATCCTAAATGACACTACAGCTAGTCAGCATCCTAAACTACAGCTGGTCAGCATCCTAAATGACACTACAGCTGGTCAGCATCCTAAATGACACGACATCTGGTCAGCATCCTAAATGACACTACAGCTAGTCAGCATCCTAAATGACACTACAGCTAGTCAGCATCCTAAATGACACTACAGCTGGTCAGCATCCTAAACTACAGCTAGTCAGCATCCTAAATGACACTACAGCTGGTCAGCATCCTAAATGACACTACAGCTGGTCAGCATCCTAAACTACAGCTAGTCAGCATCCTAAATGACACTACAGCTAGTCAGCATCCTAAATGACACTACAGCTAGTCAGCATCCTAAACTACAGCTAGTCAGCATCCTAAATGACTCTACAGCTAGTAAGCATCCTAAATGACTCTACAGCTAGTCAGCATCCTAAATGACACTACAGCTAGTCAGCATCCTAAATGAAACTACAGCTAGTCAGCATCCTAAATGAAACTACAGCTAGTCAGCATCCTAAATGACTCTACAGCTAGTAAGCATCCTAAATGACTCTACAGCTAGTCAGCATCCTAAATGACTCTACAGCTGGTCAGCATCCTAAATGACACGACATCTGGTCAGCATCCTAAATGACTCTACAGCTGGTCAGCATCCTAAATGATACTACAGCTGGTCAGCATCCTAAATGACTCAACAGCTAGTCAGCATCCTAAATGAAACTACAGCTAATCAGCATCCTAAATGACACTACAGCTGGTCAGCATCCTAAACTACAGCTAGTCAGCATCCTAAATGACACTACAGCTAGTCAGCATCCTAAATGACACTACAGCTTGTCAGCATCCTAAACTACAGCTAGTCAGCATCCTAAATGACACTACAGCTAGTCAGCATCCTAAATGACACTACAGCTAGTCAGCATCCTAAATGACACTACAGCTGGTCAGCATCCTAAACTAAGGCTAGTCAACATCCTAAATGACACTACAGCTAGTCAGCATCCTAAACTACAGCTAGTCAGCATCCTAAATGACACTACAGCTGGTCAGCATCCTAACTGACACTACAGCTAGTCAGCATCCTAACTGACACTACAGCTAGTCAGCATCCTAAATGACACTACAGCTAGTCAGCATCCTAAACTACAGCTAGTCAGCATCCTAAATGACACTACAGCTAGTCAGCATCCTAAATGACACTACAGCTGGTCAGCATCCTAAACTACAGCTGGACAGCATCCTAAATGACACTACAGCTGGTCAGCATCCTAAAC
>NW_021822754.1:102295-132295 GCF_901001165.1 Salmo trutta | reverse complement strand
TACAGTACCTCTACCTGTACTACCTGTTCTACAGGTAGTACTCTCTACCTGTACTACCTGTTCTACAGGTCAGTATCTCTACCTGTACTACCTGTTCTACAGGTCAGTACCTCTACCTTACTACCTGTTCTACAGGTCAGTACCTCTACTACCTGTTCTACAGGTCAGTACCTCTACCTCTACTACCTGTTCTACAGGTCAGTACCTCTACCTCTACTACCTGTTCTACAGGTCAGTACCTCTACCTCTACTACCTGTTCTACAGGTCAGTACCTCTACCTGTACTACCTGTTCTACAGGTCAGTACCTCTACCTCTACTACCTGTTCTACAGGTCAGTACCTCTACCTCTACTACCTGTTCTACAGGTCAGTACCTCTACCTGTACTACCTGTTCTACAGGTCAGTACCTCTACCTCTACTACCTGTTCTACAGGTCAGTACCTCTACCTCTACTACCTGTTCTACAGGTCAGTACCTCTACCTGTACTACCTGTTCTTCAGGTCAGTACCTCTACCTGTACTACCTGTTCTACAGGTCAGTACCTCTACCTGTACTACCTGTTCTACAGGTCAATACCTCTACCTGTACTACCTGTTCTACAGGTCAGTACCTCTACCTGTACTACCTGTTCTACAGGTCAGGACCTCTACCTCTACTACCTGTTCTACAGGTCAGTACCTCTACCTGTACTACCTGTTCTACAGGTCAGTACCTCTACCTGTACTACCTGTTCTACAGGTCAGTACCTCTACCTGTACTACCTGTTCTACAGGTCAGTACCTCTACCTCTACTACCTGTTCTACAGGTCAGTACCTCTACCTATACCTGTTCTACAGGTCAGTACCTCTACCTACTACCTGTTCTACAGGTCAGTACCTCTACCTGTACTACCTGTTTCAGGTCAGTACCTCTACCTGTACTACCTTCTACAGTCTACCTCTACCTGTCTACCTGTTCTACAGGTCAGTACCTCTACCTCTACTACCTGTTCTACAGGTCAGTACCTCTACCTTACTACCTGTTCTACAGGTCAGTACCTCTACCTGTACTACCTGTTCTACAGGTCAGTACCTCTACCTGTACTACCTGTTCTACAGGTCAGTACTCTACCTGTACTACCTGTTCTACAGGTCAGTACCTCTACCTCTACCTGTTCTACAGGTCAGTACCTCTACCTGTACTACCTGTTCTACAGGTCAGTACCTCTACCTGTACTACCTGTCTTCAGGTCAGTACCTCTACCTGTACTACCTGTTCTACAGGTCAGTACCTCTACTCTACTACCTGTTCTACAGGTCAGTACCTCTACCTCTACTACCTGTTCTACAGGTCAGTACCTCTACCTTACTACCTGTTCTTCAGGTCAGTACCTCTACCTGTACTACCTGTTCTACAGGTCAGTACCTCTACCTGTACTACCTGTTCTACAGGTCAGTACCTCTACCTGTACTACCTGTTCTACAGGTCAGTACCTCTACCTGTACTACCTGTTCTACAGGTCAGTACCTCTACCTGTACTACCTGTTCTACAGGTCAGTACCTCTACCTCTACTACCTGTTCTACAGGTCAGTACCTCTACCTTACTACCTGTTCTACAGGTCAGTACCTCTACCTGTACTACTGTTCTACAGGTCAGTACCTCTACCTCTACTACCTGTTCTACAGGTCAGTACCTCTACCTCTACTACCTGTTCTACAGGTCAGTACCTCTACCTGTACTACCTGTTCTACAGGTCAGTACCTCTACCTGTACTACCTGTTCTACAGGTCAGTACCTCTACCTGTACTACCTGTTCTACAGGTCAGTACCTCTACCTGTACTACCTGTTCTACAGGTCAGTACCTCTACCTGTACTACCTGTTCTACAGGTCAGTACCTCTACCTCTACTACCTGTTCTACAGGTCAGTACCTCTACCTGTACTACCTGTTCTACAGGTCAGTACCTCTACCTGTACTACCTGTTCTACAGGTCAGTACCTCTACTACCTGTTCTACAGGTCAGTACCTCTACCTGTACTACCTGTTCTACAGGTCAGTACCTCTACCTCTACTACCTGTTCTACAGGTCAGTACCTCTACCTGTACTACCTGTTCTACAGGTCAGTACCTCTACCTCTACTACCTGTTCTACAGGTCAGTACCTCTACCTCTACTACCTGTTCTACAGGTCAGTACCTCTACCTGTACTACCTGTTCTACAGGTCAGTACCTCTACCTGTACTACCTGTTCTACAGGTCAGTACCTCTACCTGTACTACCTGTTCTACAGGTCAGTACCTCTACCTGTACTACCTGTTCTACAGGTCAGTACCTCTACCTGTACTACCTGTTCTACAGGTCAGTACCTCTACCTGTACTACCTGTTCTACAGGTCAGTACCTCTACCTGTACTACCTGTTCTACAGGTCAGTACCTCTACCTCTACTACCTGTTCTACAGGTCAGTACCTCTACTACCTGTTCTACAGGTCAGTACCTCTACCTCTACTACCTGTTCTACAGGTCAGTACCTCTACCTCTACTACCTGTTCTACAGGTCAGTACCTCTACCTCTACTACCTGTTCTACAGGTCAGTACCTCTACCTATACCTGTTCACAGGTCAGTAACCTCTACCTGATACTACCTGTTCTACAGGTCAGTACCTCTACCTTACTACCTGTTCTACAGGTCAGTACCTCTACCTCTACTACCTGTGCTACAGGTCAGTACCTCTACCTTACTACCGTGTTTCTACAGTCAGTACCCTCTACTGTACTACCTGTTCTACAGGTCAGTACCTCTACCTCTACTACCTGTTCTACAGGTCATTACCTCTACCTGTACTACCTGTTTCATACAGGTCAGTACCTCTACCTGTACTACCTGTTCTACAGGTCAGCTACCTCTACCTCTTACTACCTGTTCTACAGGTCAGTACCTCTACTGTACTACCTGTTCGACAGGTCAGTACCATCTACCTGTACTACCTGTTCTACAGGTCAGTACCGCTACCTTACTACCTGTTCTACAGGTCAGTACCTCTACTGTACTACCTGTCTACAGGTCAGTACCTCTACCCTACGACCTGTTCTACAGGTCAGTACCTCTACCTCTACTACCTGTTCTACAGGTCAGTACCTCTACCTGTACTACCTGTTCTAACAGGTCAGTACCTCTACCTGTACTACCTGTTCTCATCAGGTCCTCTAACCTCTACTGTAACTACTCTACCTGTACTACCTGTTCTACAGGTCAGTACCTCTACCTGTACTACCTGTTCTACAGGTCAGTACCTCTACCTGTACTACCTGTTCTACAGGTCAGTACCTCTACCTGTACTACCTGTTCTACAGGTCAGTACCTCTACCTCTACTACCTGTTCTACAGGTCAGTACCTCTACCTCTACTACCTGTTCTACAGGTCAGTACCTCTACCTGTACTACCTGTTCTACAGGTCAGTACCTCTACCTGTACTACCTGTTCTACAGGTCAGTACCTCTACCTGTACTACCTGTTCTACAGGTCAGTACCTCTACCTCTACTACCTGTTCTACAGGTCAGTACCTCTACCTGTACTACCTGTTCTACAGGTCAGTACCTCTACCTGTACTACCTGTTCTACAGGTCAGTACCTCTACCTCTACCTCTACTACCTGTTCTACAGGTCAGTACCTCTACCTTACTACCTGTTCTACAGGTCAGTACCTCTACCTGTACTACTGTTCTACAGGTCAGTACCTCTACCTGTACTACCTGTTCTACAGGTCAGTACCTCTACTCTACTACCTGTTCTACAGGTCAGTACCTCTACCTCTACTACCTGTTCTACAGGTCAGTACCTCTACCTAATACCTGCTTCTACAGGTCAGTACCTCTACTACACTGTTCTACAGGTCAGTACCTCTACCTGTACTACCTGTTCTACAAGTCAGTACCTCTACTTACTCCGTTCTACAGGTCAGTACCTCTACCTCTACTAACCTGTTCTACAGGTCAGGTACCTCTACCTGTACTACCTGTTCTACAGGTCAGTACCTCTACCTGTACTACCTGTTCTACAGGTCAGTACCTCTACCTCTACTACCTGTTCTACCAGGTCAGACCTTACCTGTACTACCTGTCTACAGGTCAGTACCTCTACCTGTACTACCTGTTCTACAGTCACTACCTCTACCTCTACTACCTGTTCTACAGGTCAGTACCTCTACCTGTACTACCTTACCTGTCTCTACAGGTCAGTACCTCTACCTCTACTACCTGTTCTACAGGTCAGTACCTCTACCTGTACTACCTGTTCTACAGGTCAGTACCTCTACCTGTACTACCTGTTCTACAGGTCAGTACCTCTACCTCTACTACCTGTTCTACAGGTCAGTACCTCTACCTCTACTACCTGTTCTACAGGTTCAGTACCTCTACCTGTACTACCTGTTCTACAGGTCAGTACCTCTACCTGTACTACCTGTTCTACAGGTCAGTACCTCTACCTCTACTACCTGTTCTACAGGTCAGTACCTCTACCATACTACTCCTGTTCTACAGTCAGTACCTCTACCTGTACTACCTGTTCTACAGGTCAGTACCTCTACCTGTACTACCTGTTCTACAGGTCAGTACCTCTACCTCTACTACCTGTTCTACAGGTCAGTACCTCTACTACCTGTTCTACAGGTCAGTACCTCTACCTCTACTACCTGTTCTACAGGTCAGTACCTCTACTACCTGTTCTACAGGTCAGTACCTCTACCTCTCTACCTGTTCTACAGGTCAGTACCTCTACCTGTACTACCTGTTCTACAGGTCAGTACCTCTACCTGTACTACCTGTTCTACAGGTCAGTACCTCTACTACCTGTTCTACAGGTCAGTACCTCTACCTGTACTACCTGTTCTACAGGTCAGTACCTCTACCTGTACTACCTGTTCTACAGGTCAGTACCTCTACCTCTACTACCTGTTCTACAGGTCAGTACCTCTACCTGTACTACCTGTTCTACAGGTCAGTACCTCTACCTCTACTACCTGTTCTACAGGTCAGTACCTCTACCTGTACTACCTGTTCTACAGGTCAGTACCTCTACCTGTACTACCTGTTCTACAGGTCAGTACCTCTACTACCTGTTCTACAGGTCAGTACCTCTACCTCTACTACCTGTTCTACAGGTCAGTACCTCTACTACCTGTTCTACAGGTCAGTACCTCTACCTGTACTACCTGTTCTACAGGTCAATACCTCTACCTCTACTACCTGTTCTACAGGTCAGTACCTCTACCTGTACTACCTGTTCTACAGGTCAGTACCTCTACCTCTACTACCTGTTCTACAGGTCAGTACCTCTACCTGTACTACCTGTTTCTACAGGTCAGTACCTCTACCTGTACTACCTGTTCTACAGGTCAGTACCTCTACCTGTACTACCTGTTCTACAGGTCAGTACCTCTACCTCGTACTACCTGTTCTACAGGTCAGTACCTCTACCTCTACTACCTGTTCTACAGGTCAGTACCTCTACCTCTACTACCTGTTCTACAGGTCAGTACCTCTACCTGTACTACCTGTTCTACAGGTCAGTACCTCTACCTGTACTACCTGTTCTACAGGTCAGTACCTCTACCTGTACTACCCTGTTCTACAGGTCAGTACCTCTACTTACCTGTTCTACAGGTCAGTACCTCTACCTGTACTACCTGTTCTACAGGTCAGTAACCTCTACCTGTACTACCTGTTCTACAGGTCAGTACCTCTACCTGTACTACCTGTTCTACAGGTCACTACCTCTACCTCTACTACCTGTTCTACAGGTCAGTACCTGTACTACCTGTTCTACAGGTCAGTACCTCTACCTCTACTACCTGTTCTACAGGTCAGTACCTCTACCTGTACTACCTGTTCTACAGGTCAGTACCTCTACCTCTACTACCTGTTCTACAGGTCAGTACCTCTACCTCTACTACCTGTTCTACAGGTCAGTACCTCTACCTCTACTACCTGTTCTACAGGTCAGTACCTCTACCTCTACTACCTGTTCTACAGGTCAGTACCTCTACCTCTACTACCTGTTCTACAGGTCAGTACCTCTACCTGTACTACCTGTTCTACAGGTCAGTACCTCTACCTGTACTACCTGTTCTACAGGTCAGTACCTCTACCTCTACTACCTGTTCTACAGGTCAGTACCTCTACCTGTACTACCTGATCTACAGGTCAGTACCTCTACCTGTACTACCTGTTCTACAGGTCAGTACCTCTACCTGTACTACCTGTTCTACAGGTCAGTACCTCTACCTCTACTACCTGTTCTACAGGTCAGTACCTCTACCTCTACTACCTGTTCTACAGGTCAGTACCTCTACCTCTACTACCTGTTCTACAGGTCAGTACCTCTACCTGTACTACCTGTTCTACAGGTCAGTACCTCTACCTCTACTACCTGTTCTACAGGTCAGTACCTCTACTACCTGTTCTACAGGTCAGTACCTCTACCTCTACTACCTGTTCTACAGGTCAGTACCTCTACCTCTACTACCTGTTCTACAGGTCAGTACCTCTACCTCTACTACCTGTTCTACAGGTCAGTACCTCTACCTCTACTACCTGTTCTACAGGTCAGTACCTCTACCTCTACTGCCTGATCTACAGGTCAGTACCTCTACCTCTACCTCTACTACCTGTTCTACAGGTCAGTACCTCTACCTGTACTACCAGTACCTCTACCTGTACTACCTGTTCTACAGGTCAGTACCTCTACCTGTACTACCTGTTCTACAGGTCAGTACCTCTACCTGTACTACCTGTTCTACAGGTCAGTACCTCTACCTCTACTACCTGTTCTACAGGTCAGTACCTCTACCTGTACTACCTGTTCTTCAGGTCAGTACCTCTACCTCTACTACCTGTTCTACAGGTCAGTACCTCTACCTCTACTACCTGTTCTACAGGTCAGTACCTCTACTTCCTGTTTTTCCTGTTCTTGCTGTTTGGGGTTTTAGGCTGGGTTTCTGTACAGCACTTTGAGATATCAGCTGATGTAAGAAGGGCTTTTATAAATACATTTGATTTGAATCAGGTGAGCTCTGTGGAATATGGCATCAGGTAGCCGAGCGGCTGGACTCTTGGTCCATCAACCGAAAGGTAGCTGGATCGAATCCCTGAGCCGACAAGTTGAATAGTCTGTTGATGTGCCCTTGAGCAAGGCATCCCTAACTGCTCCTGGAAGTCTCTCTGGATAAGAATGTCTGCTAAGTGTAAAATAGATCAATGGAATACCATCACATCTGGTGTGTATTCGACAAGGGAAAAGTTTGTGGACTTTCACATGCCATGTGAACTTTCTACTCCATATAGTAAGAGTAGCAAAGTCATTTTCAGTTAGAATGTTGTCGCTAAAAAGCCTAACTAATCCATGCCAAAATTAGCTATTTGCGGCTTCACCCGTAACATTTTGGCTTCACCCCCCCACCCTTCCCCCCCTCTCTCTTCTCCCTCCTCTCCTCTCCTCACCACCCCTCCTCCCCCCTCTCTCCTCTCTCTCCTCACCACCCCTACTCCCCCCCCTCTCTCCCTCCCTCCTCTCCTCTCCTCACCACCCCTCCTCCCCCCTCTCTCCTCTCTCTCCTCACCACCCCTACTCCCCCCCCCTCTCTCCCTCCCTCCTCTCTCTCCTCACCACCCCTCCTCCCCCCCTCTCTCCTCTCTCTCCTCACCACCCCTACTCCCCCCCTCTCTCCCTCTCTCCTCTCTCTCCTCACCACCCCTACTCCCCCCCCTCTCTCCCTCCCTCCTCTCTCTCCTCACCACCCCTCCCCCCTCCCTCTTCCTCTCCTCCCCCAGTATGGCTAGGCAGCGTGGTTTCCGTGGGACCTACTGTTTCCTGGTCCCCTACCTAGTCTGCTTCCTGTGGTGTGAGTTCTCTGTGGTGCTGCTCCAAAACTCTTCCCCTATTGGGCTCATCCGAACCTGCGTTGCCTACTTCCTGTTCCTGTTTGCCTTGCCCGTGCTGGCCGTGGGGCTGGCTGCCATGGTCCTCATCCAGCTGGTCAAATGGTTCCTGGAGCTGGAGCTCACCAAGGTGATGATTGGTCGGCAGGTTAAGAGACATGCACGCAGTACAAAAAGTTTTAAAAACACGATGGGGACAGCCCAATAAAGTCAATGACTTGTTTCTGTTGTGTTCCCAAATGGCGATACGATAACTTTATTGTTCATTTGTATTTGTTTCATTTAGTGAGGTCAGTTTACAAAATACACAAATCAACACACTATAATACCACTGTAATGCCACAATAATACCACTATAATGCCACTATAATACCACTATAAATCCCCTATAATACCACTATAATACCACTATAAATCCCCTATAATACCACTATAATACCACTATAATACCACTATAATACCACAATAATACCACTATAAATCCCCTATAATACCACTGTAATGCCACAATAATACCACTATAATACCACTATAAATCCCCTATAATACCACTATAATACCACTATAATACCACTATAATACCACTATAATACCACTATAATACCACTATAATACCACTATAAATCCCCTATAATACCACTATAATACCACTATAATACCACTATAAATTCCCTATAATACCACTATAATACCACTATAAATCCCCTATAATACCACTATAATACCACTATAAATCCCCTATAATACCACTATAATACCACTATAATACCACTATAATACCACTATAATGCCACTATAATGCCACTATAAATCCGCTATAATACCACTATAATACCACTATAAATCCCCTATAATACCACTATAATGCCACTATAATACCACTATAATACCACTATAATGCCACTATAATGCCACTATAAATCCCCTATAATACCACTATAATACCACTATAAATCCCCTATAATACCACTATAATACCACTATAAATTCCCTATAATACCACTATAATACCACTATAAATTCCCTATAATGCCACTATAATACCACTATAATACCACTATAATGCCACTATAATGCCACTATAAATCCCCTATAATACCACTATAATACCACTATAAATCCCCTATAATACCACTATAATACCACTATAAATTCCCTATAATACCACTATAATACCACTATAAATTCCCTATAATACCACTATAATACCACTATAATACCACTATAATACCACTATAATACCACTATAATAACATTATGATACCACTATAAATCCCCTATAATACCACTATAATACCACTAATGCCACTATAATACCACTATAATACCACTATAATAACACTATGATACCACTATAAATCCCCTATAATACCACTGTAATGCCACTATAATACCACTATAAATCCCCTATAATACCACTATAATGCCACTATAATACCACTATAATACCACTATAATACCACTGTAATAACACTATGATACCACTATAATACCACTATAATACCACTATAATACCACTATAATACCACTATAATAACGCTATGATACCACTATAAATCCCCTATAATACCACTGTAATGCCACTATAATACCACTATAAATTCCCTATAATGCCACTGTAATGCCACTATAATACCACTATAAATCCCCTATAATACCACTATAATACCACTATAATACCACTATAATACCACTATAATACCACTATAATGCCACTATAATACCACTATAAATCCCCTATAATACCACTATAATACCACTATAATACCACTATAATACCACTATAAATCCCCTATAATACCACTATATACCACTATAATACCACTATAAATCCCCTATAATACCACTATAATACCACTATAATACCACTATAATACCACTGTAATAACACTATGATACCACTATAAATTCCCTATAATGCCACTATAATCACGGTAGTCTGACTTGGGACAAATGTCCACATTGCGTTGGTTAATAAAGTTTCTTCTCCTTCTAATCCTCAGATGATTGTGACGCTGGCCGTGTGTGCAGTGCCGGTGACACTGAGGCTGTGGACGCGCTTCGGCCTGTCGCTCATGGACGTGTTCCACTCCATGTCGCAACGCGGCGCCGTCAAGCTCATCCTATGCTGCGTCACTATGGTGATGCTGTTCTTCTGGACGTACGTCTACCATTCAGAGGGACTGCAGGTAAAGAGGAAGGGGGGGGGTTCATTCTATAAATATTTGAAAGAGGCAGGTGCCTTTATAAATGCCTTAAGGTTTTTCCTTCTCCTGCACTTTTCTCTTGTCTTTTTAAACCCTCATCACATTGTTTTGTATTTCCTTGTGTGCAAATAAATAATACAGTAATTTAAAAAGACAAAAAAAGGGTGGGGGGGAAGCAAGACATACAGTGAGCTCTAAAAGTATATGGGACAGTGACACATTTTAGATTTTTCTGACTCTGTACTCCAGCACTTCGGATTTGAAATGCAAAAATTATTTCAAGGTTAAAGTGCAGACTGTCAGCTTTAATTTTAGCGTATTTACATCCATATCGGGTGAAACGTTTAGACATTACAGCACTATTTGTACATAGTCCACCCCATTTTAGGGAACCAAAAGTATTGTGATAAATTCACTTATGTGTATTAAAGTAGTAAAAAGTGTAGTATTTGGTCCCATATTCCTAAAACTTGTGACTCTACAAACTTGTTGGATACATTTGCTGTTTGTTTTGGTTGTGTTTCAGATTATTTTGTGCCCAATAGAAATGGATGGTAAATAATGTATAGTGTCATTTTGGAGTCACTTTTATTGTAAGTAATAATATAATGTGTTTCTAAACACTTCTACATTAATGTGGACGCTACCATGACCTCAGATAATCCTGAATGAATCCTGAACAATGATGAGAGAGGAAGTTACAGACACACAAATATCCTACCCCCAAAACATGCTAATCTCTCACCATTACAGGAGAGGTTAGCATTTTGGAGGGTGGCTATGATATTTCTGCGTCTGTAACTTCCTCACTCATCATTATTCACGATTCATTTAGGACTATCCGTAATCATGGTAGCACCCACATTATTTACCATAAAAATGACTCCAAAATGACACTATACATTATTTACCATTCATTTCTATTGGGCACAAAATAATCTGAAAAACAACCAAAACAAACAGCAAATGTATCCAACAAGTTTGTAGAGTCACAAGTTCTAGGAATATGGGACCAAATACTACACTTTGTACTACTTTAATACACATATAAGTGAATTTATCCAAATACTTTTGGTTCCCTAAAATGGGAGGGGGGGACTATGTGCAAAAAATGCTGTAATTTCGAAACAGTTCACCCGATGACAATACCCTCAAATTAAAGCTGACAGTCTGACCTTTAACCTCTAAGTCATTGTATCATTTCAAATCCAAAGTGCTGGAGTTCAGAGCCAAAACAACAAAAGTATTGAGACAGTAACATGTGCCACTGTCCCCAATACTGTTGGAGCTGATTCTATTACAGTGATGTGAATGTATCTCTGGATGGGACGGTAACTGGGGCTGTACTTGGCTCTCTGTTTACTGGATGGGACGGTAACTGGGGCTGTACTTGGCTCTCTGTTTACTGGATGGGACGGTAACTGGGGCTGTACTTGGCTCTCTGTTTACTGGATGGGACGGTAACTGGGGCTGTACTTGGCTCTCTGTTTACTGGATGGGACGGTAACTGGGGCTGTACTTGGCTCTCTGTTTACTGGATGGGACGGTAACTGGGGCTGTACTTGGCTCTCTGTTTACTGGATGGGACGGTAACTGGGGCTGTACTTGGCTCTCTGTTTACTGGATGGGACGGTAACTGGAGCTGTACTTGGCTCTCTGTTTACTGGATGGGACGGTAACTGGAGCTGTACTTGGCTCTCTGTTTACTGGATGGGACGGTAACTGGAGCTGTACTTGGCTCTCTGTTTACTGGATGGGACGGTAACTGGAGCTGTACTTGGCTCTCTGTTTACTGGATGGGACGGTAACTGGGGCTGTACTTGGCTCTCTGTTTACTGGATGGGACGGTAACTGGGACTGTACTTGGCTCTCTGTTTACTGGATGGGACGGTAACTGGGGCTGTACTTGGCTCTCTGTTTACTGGATGGGACGGTAACTGGGACTGTACTTGGCTCTCTGTTTACTGGATGGGACGGTAACTGGGGCTGTACTTGGCTCTCTGTTTACTGGATGGGACGGTAACTGGGACTGTACTTGGCTCTCTGTTTACTGTGTGTAGAGATGGCTAAATGCACTCCACTGATTTAATTAAATGTCATATTTAATTGAATGTCATATTTGATTTGATTTAATTATATATTTTATTTGATTGAACCTTTAATTGTATTGAATGAAATGTAATGTTGATGTTTAGGGGTATAACTCTACGTTGACCTGGAGACAGTACGGGCAGCTGTGTGGTCCTCCTGCCTGGAAGGTGAAAGGTGTGGCTCAGACACAGATCTTCTGTACACACCTGGACGGGCACCAGGTACATCTCTTAAACACTCTGACACCAGGTACATCACTGAAACATTCTGACACCAGGTACATCACTTAAATATTCTGACACCAGGTACATCACTTAAACACTCTGACACCAGGTACATCACTTAAACACTCTGACACCAGGTACATCACTTAAACACTCTGACACCAGGTACATCACTGAAACATTCTGACATCAGCTATACTGTATGTATAGGGAATAGTGTGCCATTTCGAACTAAACCTTTTTGTAATTATTATATATATTTTTTAAATCCCAGGTGACGTGGACCGGGAGGTTCCGGCAGGTGCGTGTAGCGGAAACTGAGAACGGAGCCCAGTCCGTCATCAACCTGCTGCCGGTGTTCATGGGAGATTGGCTACGCTGTCTTTACGGAGAGACCTATCCTAAATGTGACCCGCTGCGGAACAACTCCACCAACACCTCCACATCTTCAACGGCCAACTCCAACACCCCCGACGCCACAGCAACCGTCGCTAATGCTAACCTCACCGTCGCCGACTACGCCAACACCACAGTGCTTGGAGCTGCCGTGCCGACGGCCGCCCTCCTCCGGCAGCAGGAAGAGGAGGAGCTGTGTGTGATCAAGGCTTTGGCTAAACACACGTGTCACGTGAAGCGCTACGACAGCTATGTGTTGGAGGTAAGAGATACAGACAACGTTTACATTTTAGTCATTTAACAGACGTTCTTCTACGACAGCTATGTGTTGGAGGTAAGAGATACAGACAACGTTTACATTTTAGTCATTTAACAGACGTTCTTCTACGACAGCTATGTGTTGGAGGTAAGAGATACAGACAACGTTTACATTTTAGTCCTTTAACAGACGTTCTTCTACGACAGCTATGTGTTGGAGGTAAGAGATACAGACAACGTTTACATTTTAGTCATTTAACAGACGTTCTTCTACGACAGCTATGTGTTGGAGGTAAGAGATACGGACAACGTTTACATTTTAGTCATTTAACAGACGTTCTCCTACGACAGCTATGTGTTGGAGGTAAGAGATACAGACAACGTTTACATTTTAGTCATTTAACACACTGTCACGGGTGTCGTATTGGTTTGGACCAAAATGCAGCGGGAATATATATACTCATCTTCTTTTTATTTTGAAGAAGGAGAAACAAATAAACACGTATATAAAGAACAAAACAAAACAGTCCTGTCAGGTCCAACAAACACTAAACAAGGAACAACTACCCACAAAATCCCATAGAAAAAACACCCCTCTTAAATAGGACCTTCAATTAGAAGCAACGAGGAGCAGCTGCTTCCAATTGAAGGTCCACCCAATAAACATCACATAGAAATAGACATACTAGAACTAACATAGAAATAGACTAACAAAGAACATAGCCCAACAAACCCCGAAATACTCTAAACAAACACCCCCTGCCACATCCTGACCAAACTACAATAACAAATAACCCCTTTACTGGTCAGGACGTGACACAGACGCTCTTCTACGACAGCTATGTGTTGGAGGTAAGAGATACAGACAACGTTTACATTTTTAGCCTGGCTTTTACATTTACATTTGAGTAATTTAACAGACGCTCTTCTCTGGAGCGACTTACAGTATTGAGTGTATATATTTTACGTCCTTTTTTCATACTGGTCCCCCGTGGGAATCGAACTCACTTCCTGTTTTTGCAAGCGCCCTGTTCTACCCACGGGACCGGGACCTTTAATCAGTAGTAGTTTTAGATATACTCTGTGTTTTATGATGTGTTATTTATCCACTTTTACTGCTTTTCATTTTATTGTCTTAATGTAAAGTGTGATTTCATTTTTATGTACTTTAATCAAAGTTTGATTTGATTTGAGGTGGGCGTGGGGATGCCCGAGGAAGACGGGGTCCCAGAGGACCGGGCCCGAGACATCAAACTGGTGGCCAGTCATGAGTTCAGACAGGTAAACCCTATTCCTTAGGTACTCATAGAACCCTGTTCTAATGATGACATTATTAACCTGTTGCTGTTGTCCACAGCCATGTATTTACAGAGTTTAGCCTTTCATAGTGCATAAACCTCACTGTCCTAACTCTCTAAATACATGGCTCTGTTGTCATATAGGTGTTCTCATTAAATAACGTTACATTAAAATGATTAACCTATTAAAAACTGGGGTCTCCCGAATGTAAAATGTATGCATGCATTTGCTAAAAGGCCTAAATGATTATGCTTAAATGATTCAATGATGAAGCTGTTGGTGTTGTGTAGGTGTTGCTGCGCCTGCAGCCCGGCAGCCTGGTGGAGTTCAGCACTACGTTGGAGGGTCGTCTGGGGGGCCAGGTCCCGTCCTTCGAGCTGAAGGCCATCTACTGTCTGGACTGTGACTCCTCCCTTCTGACCGCTGCCGGACAGGTAATATATAATAATAATATGCCATTTAGCAGACAATTCTATCCAAAGACACTTAGTCATGCTTGCATACATTTTACACATGGGAAGCCCCGGGAATCGAACCCCCTATCCTGGCATTGCAAGCTCTACCAACTGACTTACAGTGTCTGTACTTGTTTCTGCAGGTAAAGATAGAGAGAGACTGGAGACGGACCACCCTCAACTCTGTCAAGTTCGCGTTCGACTTCTTCTTCTCTCCCTTCCTCTCGGCACGTATCGACGTGTGACAGGACGAGAAATGTAGTGACGGGGGGGGGAAAAATACAAGAGGAATAGATGGATAGAAGGATTTCAATTCAATACAACTTTATTTTGTCCTGGAATGTTTTAATGTGTACAATAGTTTGCCTTGAACCTTGTCTCCCCCCCCTCCCCTTCCTGTCCTAAAGGATCAACGTGTGACATTTTTTACATTTACATTTTAGTCATTTAGCAGACGCTCTTATCCAGAGCGACTTACAGTAGTGAATGCATACATTTCATACAATTTTTTTTTTTTTTTTTTTTTTTTCTGTGCTGACCAACCAGTAGCGGAAGAGACAGTGGCAGCCATTTTTCAAAATGGACTAGGAGTAAAAAATAGGAAATGGATGAATGAAGGAATTCAGTTCAATACAACTTCATTTGTAGAGCAACTTAGTGATTTAAAGGGATGAATTGATGGACAGATGGACAGAGGTGTGAAAAGGGGCGTGTCTCTGGTTGGAACACCCGAAGGGAGCGGTTGCTACAGTTACTCAGATGCTGCTGTTCTCTTCTGGAAGCCATTTTGTATTTTTTTGTTTTTTCTTCGCGAGGGGACTCGTTACCGCGGCAACGAGCTGCGGCAGCATTTTTTTTTACGACGGGATGGATGGTTGGGTCAGATTGTATCTAATCGGGCAGAAACACCCGGAGAGCTGAAATCAAATGAGGAAGTGGGTCGTCTGTAAACTGCATTACCTGAATGTATCTCCACTGGAGCTGTCGTTTTTCAACGGGAAACAGTTCACCAATAGCTAGAGTGGTCTTTAAACGGGGAAACTGGAGGAAGACACTAGGGAATAATGGTGAATGACGATTTCAGAGGAACAGTCCTTACAAATATAGTATTAAGAGTTTTGTATTTAACTGTCTTTAGGAACACACTGATGACTTGTGTATGTAGAATATGTAGCATATCTATAGATCTATATTGTACTACAACTACGTAATGTGTTTGTGTGTATGTGTGTATGTATGTATGTATGTATGTATGTATGTATGTATGTATGTATGTATGTATGTATGTATGTATGTATGTATGTATGTATGTATTTGCAGTGGTTTATCTGAAATGTAGCACTTAGTAACTTTTGGATGTTTCCCAGCTAGCACATAACGTTCTGAAAACCATATGTTAACCCGAGTGGCACAGCGGTCGTAAGGCACCGCATCTCAGCGCTAGAGGCGTCAGTACAGACCCTGGTTCGATCCGGGGCCTGTATCACAACCGGCCGTTATCGTGAAGTCCCACAGGGCGGCGCTCAATTGTCCCAGCGTCGTCCGGGGTTTGGCCGGTGTAGGCCGTCATTGTAAAATAAGAATGAGTTCTTCAGTGACTTGCCTGGTTAAATAAAGGGAAGGAAAACATCTTAGAGCTTGGTGAGAGTGTGTTTGTCCTGTGGTTATATTGCATACAACTTTACAATAACGTTTCCTACAGGTTTCCTCCATGGTTCTATTTAGTCATGTTCTCAGAACGTTCAGAGAACGTTAAGACACAACATTCTTTTATGGGAATTTCAGTACTTCAGCATAATGTTTCCTACAGGTTTTTACAGGTTTTATTTAGTCATGTTCTCAGAGAACGTTCAGAGAACATTAAGATTTAAAGTTCTTCTGTGGGAATGCCAGTACTTCAGCATAACGTTTCCTACAGGTTTCCTCGTGGTTCTATTTAAAGTAATGTTCTCAGAACGTTAAGAAATCTTTACATAAAAACCACAAGAAAACATTAGAAAGAATTCTATGTAAAAACATTAGTATGTTCAAAGAATGTTGTAAGAATGTTATTTAAAAACATACATTCTGTTCTCAGCATCTACAAAACACTCTCTATGCACTAGCTTGTTATTAAGTGTGTAAATTAAAATTGGTACCTTTTTTTTAATTTACAAACTAAATTGAATTAGAATGAATGTTGCCGTTTCTCTTTAAAACAAAACAAACATGAGAAATATTATACTGATGCAATAATGTTCTACTCAGTCACCAGATACATTCACTGTCTTACAACTGGTCAGGTCAGTATAGTGAAGCACACAGAAAGGTTTGCAAAATTCCAGTCGTTTAACCAAAATTCCCAGGTTTTCCAGTTTGGAAGATTCCCGGAATCAGGGGGGGGAACAAGCAGGAAATCCTGGGAATTAAATTGAAAGTTACTGGAATTTTACAACCTTTACACACAGATATAGACGACAACAACAATCAACAACAACAACAACAACCATGACACGTTCAAACACGTCTTTGAGAAACTGAAACATGTTCTTGATCTATATTTGGTCCTCTCCCAGGCCAGTGTGAGGTATCAGCCGTCCGTTAGCACCGAGTCTCAGTTTCACTGTCTGTTCCACTCAGTCACAGCTTAGGTTGGTGTTTTGTAGCTTTGGCCCCGTTCACACTCAGGTTCTGCAACTGATCTACAACACATTGGACACAATGGTTGTGATCTGATTTATTTTTGTGATGCGATGAAGAGTTTGTTGCAGATCCATTGAGCCTCCACACGCTTGTGTAGTTTATTTGTGTGCAGAAAAACTCTTGAATGATACAACTGGCATCCCAACCGTTGTGCCAAATGTGTTGTACGTCAGTTGTATTCGGGGCCACTGTCACGACTTCTACCGAAGTCGGTCCCTCTCCTAGTTCGGGTGGCGTTCGGCGGTTGACGTCACCGGCCTTCTAGCCATCGCCGATCCACCTTTCATTTTCCATTGGTTTTGTATTTTCTTCCCTCATACCTGGTTTCAATTCCATCAATTACATGTTGTGTATTTAACCCTCTGTTCCCCCCATGTCCTTGTCCCGAATTGTTGATTGTAAGAGTTTGTGCACGTTATGTCTGGCGTACGAAGGGTTTCGTCCCATTGTATTTATTTATTGTTTTTGTTCACGGTGGTTTTATTATTAAACTGCACCGTTGTAACACAGTGTTTGCTCTCCTGCGCCTGACTTCTCTGTCACCAGTACACACACATTACAGCCACTGTGGTCTTGCTTCTGCTTTGCTTGCTCTTGGTCTAGGTTACTGTAAAGCTCTTTCATTAGGGTCTAGGCTGGGTTACTGTAAAGCTCTTTCATTAGGATCTAGGCTGGGTTACTGTAAAGCTCTTTCATTAGGATCTAGGCTGGGTTACTGTAAAGCTCTTTCATTAGGATCTAGGCTGGGTTACTGTAAAGCTCTTTCATTAGGATCTAGGCTGGGTTACTGTAAAGCTCTTTCATTAGGATCTAGGCTGGGTTACTGTAAAGCTATTTTACAGCACCAGGCCTCCTGTAGGATGTGATGACCCCAGGAGGAAGACATTAATACAGCACCAGGCCTCCTGTAGGATGTGATGACCCCAGGAGGAAGACATGAATACAGCACCAGGCCTCCTGTAGGATGTGATGACCCCAGGAAGAAGACAGTCGCCCACAAACATACAATGTCACACAAAAACACAGTTTCATCAAATAATCAAGACCACGATTGATCCTCAGATTCACATTATTTTATTTATTTGTTTACACATTCCTTCATCAAGTGTTCATTTGGAGTGTTTAGATAACTGTTAGTTATACAGGTATGATAGATATACAACGACAGTAACACTGGATAACATGCTACTGTTGCAATGGTCCTAACCACAGCACAACAACACTCTTACTGATTGGTTAGCCGTGAGGTTGCCGCGCTGACGCCACTACACTACTGTGTATGATTGGAGGAGAGAGAACTCAAGCGGTGTGATGTCGCAGAATCCCAGATTGTCCCTTTAAACTAGTGGCCACCAACCCTGGACGAACATCAATCCCAGATTGTCCCTTTAAACTAGTGGCCACCAACCCTGGACGAACATCAATCCCAGATTGTCCCTTTAAACTAGTGGCCACCAACCCTGGACGAACATCAATCCCAGATTGTCCCTTTAAACTAGTGGCCACCAACCCTGGACGAACATCAATCCCAGATTGTCCCTTTAAACTAGTGGCCACCAACCCTGGACGAGCATCAATCCCAGATTGTCCCTTTAAACTAGTGGCCACCAACCCTGGACGAACATCAATCCCAGATTGTCCCTTTAAACTAGTGGCCACCAACCCTGGACGAACATCAATCCCAGATTGTCCCTTTAAACTAGTGGCCACCAACCCTGGACGAACATCAGTACAAGCTGTGCAGGCTTTACTTCCAGCCCTGCACTAACCCACCTGATTTTGACTAATCCACTTGATTAGCTATTTTCAAAGTGTGTTGGTGGTGGTCAGGAACAAAACCTTGCACAGTCTCACTATATAGCTCTGACTCTATGTAAGGGTTAACCACTGAGATAACTAGGTTAGACAGACAGACAGACAGACAGACAGACAGACAGACAGACAGACAGACAGACAGACAGACAGACAGACAGACAGACAGACAGACAGACAGACAGTATTTACAGAACATGGTGGAGGACATGAGAATACGATCAACCTAGTATTCTCTTTATAGGGCACTACTTCTGACCAGAGCCTTATGGTCCCGGATCAAAAGTAGTGCACTATATAGGGAATAGGGTCCATTTGGGTCAGAGCCTATATGAGTGGATGGATGGAAGCATAAGTGATTTAGTAGCTCGGGGTAGAAGTTTCCCTTAGGCACAGATCTAGGATCAGCTTGTCCAGGTGTCACCAGGTGTCTAGATTCATCCAGATGAGTCACCAGGTGTCTAAATTCATCCAGATGGGTCACCAGGTGTCTAGATTCATCCAGATGGGTCACCAGGTGTCTAGATTCATCCAGATGATTCACCAGGTGTCTAGATTCATCCAGATGGGTCACCAGGTGTCTAAATTCATCCAGATGAGTCACCAAGTGTCCAGATTCATCCAGATGGGTCACCAGGTGTCTAAATTCATCCAGATGGGTCACCAGGTGTCTAAATTCATCCAGATGGGTCACCAGGTGTCTAAATTCATCCAGATGAGTCACCAGGTGTCTAAATTCATCCAGATGGGTCACCAGGTGTCTAGATTCATCCAGATGAGTCACCAGGTGTCTAAATTCATCCAAATGGGTCACCAGGTGTCTAAATTCATCCAGATGATTCACCAGGTGTCTAAAATCATCCAGATGGGTCACCAGGTGTCTAAATTCATCCAGATGGGTCACCAGGTGACTAGATTCATCCAGATGTGTCACCAGGTGTCTAGACTCGTCCAGATGAGTCACCAGCTGTCTAGACTAATCTAAATGTGTCACCAGGTGTCTAGACTCGTCCAAATGTGTCACCAGCTGTCTAGACTAATCCAAATGTGTCACCAGGTGTCTACATTCATCCAGATGTGTCACCAGCTGTCTAGACTAATCCAAATGTGTCACCAGGTGTCTAAATTCATCCAGATGTGTCACCAGCTGTCTAGACTAATCCAAATGTGTCTAGATTCATCCAGATGTGTCACCAGGTGTCTAGACTCGTCCAGATGGGTCACCAGGTGTCCAGAAGTGTCCACTCTCACCAGCTGTGTGTAAAGGTGTCCGGTGTATCCAGGTGTGCTGAGGTGTTGTGATCATAAAGGGAATCCGTTAAACGGGACGTCTAGTGACGTGCTGTTGACTAAAACAACAATATAAACAACGATTGGATCCACACACTGGGTCACTGCGGTCTGGACACACACACACACACACACACACACACACACACACACACACACACACACACACACACACACACACACACACACACACACACACACACACACACACGGCCTGTCAAACTCATTCACCTTATAGACTGATCTCAGGCCTGTCCAACTCATTCACCTTATAGACTGATCTCAGGCCTGTCCAACTCATTCACCTTATAGACTGATCTCAGGCCTGTCCAACTCATTCACCTTATAGACTGATCTCAGGCCTGTCCAACTCATTCACCTTATAGACTGATCTCAGGCCTGTCCAAGTCATTCACCTTATAGACTGATCTCAGGCCTGTCCAACTCATTCACCTTATAGACTGATCTCAGGCCTGTCCAACTCATTCACCTTATAGACTGATCTCAGGCCTGTCCAACTCATTCACCTTATAGACTGATCTCAGGCCTGTCCAACTCATTCACCTTATAGACTGATCTCAGGCCTGTCCATCTCATTCACCTTATAGACTGATCTCAGGCCTGTCCAACTCATTCACCTTATAGACTGATCTCAGGCCTGTCCAACTCATTCACCTTATAGACTGATCTCAGGCCTGTCCAACTCATTCCATGGAGGGACTAGTCTCTGATGTTTTTGTTATTTCCTTTCAATTTGTGCCCAACAATCAATGTGTGTGTGTGTGTGTGTGCCCGAGTGTGTGTGTGTGTGTGTGCACATGCGTGCGTGCGTTTTTACGACTGCTTCTCAATCCTGTTCCTGTGTCTGTGTCTGGACCCTGTCCTAAATGGACCTAAATGGTATTTGAACACAGGTCTGGACCCTGTGTGTCGGGGCTGACCCAGTGCTAAATGGTATTTGAACACAGGTCTGGACCCTGTGTGTCAGGGCTGACCCGGTGCTAAATGGTATTTGAACACAGATCTGGACCCTGTGTGTCGGGGCTGACCCAGTGCTAAATGGTATTTGAACCCAGGTCTGGACCCTGTGTGTCGGGGCTGACCCAGTGCTAAATGGTATTTGAATCCAGGTCTGGACCCTGTGTGTCGGGGCTGACCCGGTCCTGGAAGATGTAGAGGTTGTTGGTGGAGGCTATGGCGATGATGTTCTCCTCGGGGTGCCAGGCCATGTGGAGGATCTTCTTAGTGAAGTCCAGACTGTCCACCCCCACGTCGCCACGACGACGCTTGCCCCCGGTGTAGATCCGTCGCGTCCGCAGTACAGCTCGCGGCTTACTGGTCTCTCGCCACGCCTCCAGGGAGGGTGGAGTGAGGAGTGGAGAGGAGAGGAGAGGAGAGGAGAGGAGAGGAGAGGAAAGGAGAGGAGAGGAGGTAAGAGGAGAGGAGAGGAGAGGAGAGGAGAGGAGAGGAGGTAAGAGGAGAGGAGAGGAGAGGAGGTAAGAGGAGAGGAGAGGAGAGGAGGTAAGAGGAGAGGAGAGGAGAGGAGAGGAGAGAAAGAGCGGACACGTTTAGAGCGGGCAAATTGAAATCTGGACCAGAAAATTGTTTCATTATTAGACCTGGTGAGTGACATCATCAGATCAACCAGTAGTTCTCCACACTGGGATTTCAGTAGCAGAGAGGCTTACGATAGTGACTTACGTTAGTGTGGCTTACAATAGCGACTTACGTTAGTGTGGCTTACGTTAGAGTGACTTACGTTAGTGTGGCTTACGTTAGAGTGACTTACGATAGTGACTTACGTTAGCGACTTACGTTAGCGACTTACGATAGTGACTTACGTTAGCGACTTACGTTAGCGACTTACGTTAGCGACTTACGTTAGCGACCTACGTTAGCGACCTACGTTAGCGACTTACGTTAGCGACCTACGTTAGCGACCTACGTTAGCGACTTACGTTAGTGACTTACGTTAGTGACTTACGTTAGCGACCTACGTTAGTGACTTACGTTAGCGACCTACGTTAGTGACCTACGTTAGTGACCTACGTTAGTGACTTACGTTAGCGACTTACGTTAGTGACTTACGTTAGCGACCTACGTTAGCGACTTACGTTAGAGTGACTTACGTTAGCGACTTACGTTAGTGACCTACGTTAGTGACCTACGTTAGTGACTTACGTTAGTGACTTCCGTTAGTGACTTCCGTTAGTCACTTACATTAGCGACTTCCGTTAGTGACTTGTGTGTTTGTGTATATGCTTACCTCCAGGGTCACGCCCCGCCCCGTCTCCCTGTCAAACATCCGGAAGAAGCTGTTGTACGCCCCCGTCATTATCACACTGATGAGAGGGGAGAGGAGGAGGGAGAGGAGGAGGGAGAGGAGGAGGGAGAGGAGGGGAGAGGAGGAGAGAGAGGAGGAGGGAGAGGAGGAGGGAGAGGAGAAGAGAGAGGAGGAGGGAGAGGAGGAGGGAGAGGAGGAGGGAGAGGAGGAGAGAGAGGAGGAGGGAGAGGAGGAGAGAGAGGAGGAGGGAGAGGAGGAGAGAGAGGAGGAGGGAGAGGAGGAGGGAGAGGAGGGAGAGGAGGAGGGAGAGGAGGAGGGAGAGGAGGAGGAGGGAGAGGAGGAGAGAAGATGGAAGGGTGGAATGAAAGAGGGATGAAGAGAGGGAAGAGATGGAGAGAGACAAAAGAGTGGGGTTGGGACAGGAAGAGGAGGAGAGATGGAGAGAGGGAAGGAGAGAAGGGATTGATTTTGACATCTCCAAAGCTCTTCTCTGGGATTGATTTATCTGTGGGATAAAGCCTCAGAGTAGACAAAGACGCACACACACCTGTCGGAGCTGTTCCAGACACACTCGAACTTGTCAAATATGCAGTCGTTCTCGTACAGAGAGCACAGCTTAGTCCTCAGGTAGTCATGAACCTACAGAGAGACAGACATGAGAGAAGAAGGGAGGGAGGGAGGGAGGGAGGGAGGGAGGGAGGGAGGGAGGGAGAGGGCCGGAGAGAGTGTTGACAGAATTTTCCAAGAATTTCATTTCATTTGTGTGTGTGTACATGCGTGCTGAGGGTGTTTGCATGTATGTGTGTTTCTGCGTGTGCCTGGTGTGTGTGTGTGTGTGTTTAGCGGGCTGACCTGGTAGGTTTCGACAGGGCCTTTCTCCATGTGTAGGTCCCACACCTTGGCCGTCAGGTAATCTCTGGTCAGCAGGTACCGCCCGTTGTGACTGAACTTCACATCCGACACCGACGACACGATCTCAGAGAAGAATGAACGACTTCCTGGGTCCTCTGGTTCCTCAAAAACTGGAGGAAGAGCGATTGGGAGGTGGAGATGAGAAAGACACGGGAGAAGAGATGAGGAGATGGGGAGGAGAGAGGAGGGAGAGGAGACGGGAAGGGTAGAGGAGGCGAGGGGAGAGGAGAGGAGGGAGAGGAGAGGGGGAGGAGAGAGGAGGGAGAGGAGACGGGGAAGGAGAGAGGAGGAGAGGAGAAGAGATGAGGAGATGGGGAGGAGAGAGGAGGGAGAGGAGACGGGAAGGATAGAGGAGGCGAGGGGAGAGGAGAGGAGGGAGAGGAGAGGGGGAAGAGAGAGGAGGCAAAGGAGAGGAGAGGGGGAGGAGAGAGGAGGGAGGGAGACGGGGAGGAGAGAGGAGACGAGGGAGAGGAGAGGAGGGAGAGGAGAGGGGGAGGAGAGAGGAAGGAGAGGAGACGGGAAGGAGAGGGAGAGGAGAGGAGAGGAGAGGAGAGGGGAGGAGACAAAGGGAGAGTGGAAGGAGAGAGGAGTGTAGAGAAGAGGAGAGGTGGATATCACCATTTAGGGAGGGGGGATTCCAATCTGGACCTGAGGCCAGTTCTACTGCTGATTTAAATGAAGGACTGATTTAGACCTGGGACACCATGTAGGTAGAAGACAGTTCTACTGCTGATTTAAATGAAGGACTGATTTAGACCTGGGACACCATGTGGGTGCAATTAATTATCAGGCAGAACAGAATCAGCAGTAGTCGTACTCTGGACCTCGAAGAGTAAGATTTGAATACCCGTGATTTAGAGACTGACAGCAATGGCTTTTCGTGTGCAGCCAACTCACGTTTGGTGTGTTTGTCGCAAAGTGCCGAGGCCCTCATGTCACAGAGACGTAGAGTTCCCTTACTGCTGCTGTAGACAAACAGGTGACAGTGGTGAGGATGGAACTCTGCTGCTGTTATCACCTCTGTTAGCTCCTCCATGTTGGCTGGCTTGATGTCCACTATGTCTGGAGGAGAGATACTCAGGTAGAACAACACAGGAATATGTCTGGAGGAGAGATACTCAGGTAGAACAACACAGGACTATGTCTGGAGGAGAGATACTCAGGTAGAACAACACAGGACTATGTCTGGAGGAGAGATACTCAGGTAGAACAACACAGGACTATGTCTGGAGGAGAGATACTCAGGTAGAACAACACAGGACTATGTCTGGAGGAGAGATACTCAGGTAGAACAACACAGGAATATGTCTGGAGGAGAGATACTCAGGGAGAACAACACAGGAATATGTCTGGAGGAGAGATACTCAGGTAGAACAACACAGGACTATGTCTGGAGGAGAGATACTCAGGTATAGAACAACACAGGACTATGTCTGGAGGAGAGATACTCAGGTAGAACAACACAGGACTATGTCTGGAGGAGAGATACTCAGGTTAGAACAACACAGGACTATGTCTGGAGGAGAGATACTCAGGTAGAACAACACAGGAATATGTCTGGAGGAGAGATACTCAGGTAGAACAACACAGGAATATGTCTGGAGGAGAGATACTCAGGTAGAACAACACAGGAATATGTCTGGAGGAGAGATACTCAGGTAGAACAACACAGGAATATGTCTGGAGGAGAGATACTCAGGTAGAACAACACAGGACTATGTCTGGAGGAGAGATACTCAGGTAGAACAACACAGGACTATGTCTGGAGGAGAGATACTCAGGTAGAACAACACAGGACTATGTCTGGAGGAGAGATACTCAGGTAGAACAACACAGGACTATGTCTGGAGGAGAGATACTCAGGTAGAACAACACAGGACTATGTCTGGAGGAGAGATACTCAGGTAGAACAACACAGGACTATGTCTGGAGGAGTAGTGTATGTGGTGGTTGTAGCTAGCCTGATTAACTGTACAGTAGATGGATGTGGTGGTTGTAGCTAGCCTGATTAACTGTACAGCTAACTGTACAGTAGATGTGGTGGTTGTAACTAGCCTGATTAACTGTACAGTAGATGTGGTGGTTGTAGCTAGCCTGATTAACTGTACAGTAGATGTGGTGGTTGTAGCTAGCCTGATTAACTGTACAGTAGATGTGGTGGTTGTAGCTAGCCTGATTAACTGTACAGTAGATGTGGTGGTTGTAGCTAGCCTGATTAACTGTACAGTAGATGTGGTGGTTGTAGCTAGCCTGATTAACTGTACAGTAGATGTGGTGGTTGTAGCTAGCCTGATTAACTGTACAGTAGATGTGGTGGTTGTAGCTAGCCTGATAACTGTACAGTAGATGTGGGTTGTAGCTAGCCTGATTAACTGTACAGTAGATGTGGTGGTTGTAGCTAGCCTGATTAACTGTACAGTAGATGTGGTGGTTTTAGCTAGCCTGATTAACTGTACAGTAGATGTGGTGGTTGTAGCTAGCCTGATTAACTGTACAGTAGATGCGGTGGTTGTAGCTAGCCTGATTAACTGTACAGTAGATGCGGTGGTTGTAGCTAGCCTGATTAACTGTACAGTAGATGCGGTGGTTGTAGCTAGCCTGATTAACTGTACAGTAGATGTGGTGGTTGTAGCTAGCCTGATTAACTGTACAGTAGATGTGGTGGTTGTAGCTAGCCTGATTAACTGTACAGTAGATGTGGTGGTTGTAGCTAGCCTGATTACTGTACAGTAGATGTGGTGGTTGTAGCTAGCCTGATTAACTGTACAGTAGATGCGGGTGGTTGTAGCTAGCCTGATTAACTGTACAGTAGATGTGGTGGTTGTAGCTAGCCTGATTAACTGTACAGTAGATGTGGGTGGTTGTAGCTAGCCTGATTAACTGTACAGTAGATGTGGTGGTTGTAGCTAGCCTGATTAACTGTACAGTAGATGTGGTGGTTGTAGCTAGCCTGATTAACTGTTCAGTAGATGTGGTGGTTGTAGCTAGCCTGATTAACTGTACAGTAGATGTGGTGGTTGTAGCTAGCCTGATTAACTGTACAGTAGATGTGGTGGTTGTAGCTAGCCTTGATTAACTGTCAGTAGATGTGGTGGTTGTAGCTAGCCTGATTAACTGCTACAGTAGATGTTGGTGGTTGTAGCTAGCCTGATTAACTGTACAGTAGATGTGGTGGTTTTGTAGCTAGCCTGATTAACTGCTACAGTAGATGTGGTGGTTGTAGCTAGCCTGATTAACTGTACAGTAGATGTGGTGGTTGTAGCTAGCCTGATTAACTGTACAGTAGATGTGGTGGTTGTAGCTAGCCTGATTAACTGTACAGTAGTAGATGTGGTGGTTGTAGCTAGCCTGATTAACTGTACAGTAGATGTGGTGGTTGTAGCTAGCCTGATTAACTGTACAGTAGATGTGGTGGTTGTGTAGCTAGCCTGATCAACTGTACAGTAGATGGTGGTGGTTGTAGCTAGCCTGATTAACTGCTACAGTAGATGTGGTGGTTGTAGCTAGCCTGATTAACTGGTACAGTAGATGTGGTGGTTGTAGCTAGCCTGATTAACTGTACAGTAGATGTGGTGGTTGTAGCTAGCCTGATTAACTGTACAGTAGATGTGGTGGTTGTAGCTAGCCTGATTAACTGTACAGTAGATGTGGTGGTTGTAGCTAGCCTGATTAACTGTACAGTAGATGGATGTGGTGGTTGTAGCTAGCCTGATTAACTGTACAGTAGTAGATGTGGTGGTTGTAGCTAGCCTGATTAACTGTACAGTAGATGTGGTGGTTGTAGCTAGCCTGATTAACTGTACAGTAGATGGATGTGGTGGTTGTAGCTAGCCTGATTAACTGTACAGTAGATGTGGTGGTTGTAGCTAGCCTGATTAACTGTACAGTAGATGTGGTGGTTGTAGCTAGCCTGATTAACTGTACAGTAGATGGATGTGGTGGTTGTAGCTAGCCTGATTAACTGTACAGTAGATGTGGTGGTTGTAGCTAGCCTGATTAACTGTACAGTAGATGTGGTGGTTGTAGCTAGCCTGATTAACTGTAAAGTAGATGTGGTGGTTGTAGCTAGCCTGATTAACTGTACAGTAGATGTGGTGGTTGTAGCTAGCCTGATTAACTGTACAGTAGATTGGTGGTTGTAGCTAGCCTGATTAACTGTACAGTAGATGTGGTGGTTTGTAGCTAGCCTGATTAACTGTACAGTAGAGGTGGTGGTTGTAGCTAGCCTGATTAACTGTACAGTAGATGTGGTGGTTTGTAGCTAGCCTGATTAACTGTACAGTAGATGTGGTGGTTGTAGCTAGCCTGATTAACTGTACAGTAGATGTGGTGGTTGTAGCTAGCCTGATTAACTGTACAGTAGATGGATGTGGTGGTTGTAGCTAGCCTGATTAACTGTACAGTAGTAGATGTGGTGGTTGTAGCTAGCCTGATTAACTGTACAGTAGAATGTGGTGGTTGTAGCTAGCCTGATTACTGTACAGTAGATGGATGTGGTGGTTGTAGCTAGCCTGATTAACTGTACAGTAGTAGATGTGGTGGTTGTAGCTAGCCTGATTAACTGTACAGTAGATGTGGTGGTTGTAGCTAGCCTGATTAACTGTACAGTAGATGTGGTGGTTGTAGCTAGCCTGATTAACTGTACAGTAGTAGATGTGGTGGTTGTAGCTAGCCTGATTAACTGTACAGTAGATGTGGTGGTTGTAGCTAGCCTGATTAACTGTACAGTAGATGGATGTGGTGGTTGTAGCTAGCCTGATTAACTGTACAGTAGTAGATGTGGTGGTTGTAGCTAGCCTGATTAACTGTACAGTAGATGTGGTGGTTGTAGCTAGCCTGATTAACTGTACAGTAGATGTGGTGGTTGTAGCTAGCCTGATTAACTGTACAGTAGATGTGGTGGTTGTAGCTAGCCTGATTAACTGTACAGTAGATGTGGTGGTTGTAGCTAGCCTGATTAACTGTACAGTAGATGGATGTGGTGGTTGTAGCTAGCCTGATAACTGTACAGTAGATGTGGTGGTTGTAGCTAGCCTGATTAACTGTACAGTAGATGTGGTGGTTGTAGCTAGCCTGATAACTGTACAGTAGATGTGGTGGGTTGTAGCTAGCCTGATTAACTGCTACAGTAGATGGATGTGGTGGTTGTAGCTAGCCTGATTAACTGTACAGTAGATGTGGTGGTTGAGCTAGGCACTGATTAACTGTACAGTAGATGTTGGTGGTTTGTTAGGCTAGCCTGATTAATGTTCAGTAGATGTGGTGGTTGTAGGTAGCCTGATTAACTGTACAGTAGATGTGGTGGTTGTAGCTAGCCTGATTAACTGTTCCAGAGATGTTGTGGTTGTAGCTAGCCTGATTAACTGTTACAGTTAGATGGATGTGGTGGTTTGTAGCTAGCCTGATTAACTGTACAGTAGATGTGGTGGTTTGTAGCTAGCCTGATTAACTGTACAGTAATGTGGGGTTGTAGCTAGCCTGATTAACTGTTCAGTAGATGTGGTGGTTGTAGCTAGCCTGATAACTGTACAGTAGATGTGGTGGTTGTAGCATAGCCTGATTAACTGTACAGTAGATGTGGTGGTTTGTAGCTAGCCTGATTAACTGTACAGTAGATGTGGTGGTTGTAGCTAGCCTGATTAACTGTACAGTAGATGTGGTGGTTGTAGCTAGCCTGATTAACTGTACAGTAGATGTGGTGGTTGTAGCTAGCCTGATTAACTGTACAGTAGTGTATGTGGTGGTTGTAGCTAGCCTGATTAACTGTCACCTCATAGTACACAGACACCACAGAAGACACTAAGAATATGCAGAGATTGTTTTTAACCTTAGCTACTAAACTTAATCAACCCTGTCACACGCACGCACATATGCACGAACACACACACACACACACACACACACACACACACACACACACACACACACACACACACACATTTACATTTACATTTAGGTCATTTAGCAGACGCTCTTATCCAGAGCGACTTACAGTAGTGAATGCATCCATTTCATGCATTTTTTGTTGTTGTACTGGCCCCCCGTGGGAATCGAACCCACAACCCTGGCTTTGCACACACCATGCTCTACCAACACACACACACACACACACACACACACACACACACACACACACACACACACACACACACACACACACACAA
>NW_021822754.1:59955-102195 GCF_901001165.1 Salmo trutta | reverse complement strand
TCAATACAGTATCAGTTTCCGTAACATCAAAATAACTGGTGACGTTTGGGACATATTGGATTACGTAGAGAATAGGACGAGTTTTGGGAGTAGAATATCAACAATATTAATTACCTAAGAACCACTGAGTCAGCATCCTACCATTATACTGTTACTACCCCATAAGGGTTCAGAACCACTGAGTCAGCATCCTACCATTATACTGTTACTACCCCATAAGGGTTCAGAACCACTGAGTCAGCATCCTACCATTATACTGTTACTACCCCCATAAGGGTTCAGAACCACTGAGTCAGCATCCTACCATTATACTGTTACTACCCCATAAGGGTTCAGAACCACTGAGTCAGCATCCTACCATTATACTGTTACTACCCCATAAGGGTTCAGAACCACTGAGTCAGCATCCTACCATTATACTGTTACTACCCATAAGGGTTCAGAACCACTGAGTCAGCATCCTACCATTATACTGTTACTACCCCATAAGGGTTCAGAACCACTGAGTCAGCATCCTACCATTATACTGTTACTACCCCATAAGGGTTCAGAACCACTGAGTCAGCCATCCTACCATTATAACTGTTACTGACTACTACACCCATAAGGGTTCAGAACCACTGAGTCAGCATCCTAACCAATTATACTGTTACTACCCCATAAGGGTTCAAACCACTGAGTCAGCATCCTACCATTATACTGTTACTACCCCATAAGGGTTCAGAACCACTGAGTCAGCATCCCTACCATTATACTGTTACTACCCCATAAGGGTTCAGAACCACTGAGTCAGCATCCTACCATTTACTTAGTACTACCCCCATAAGGGTTTAGAGCCACTGAGTCAGCATCCTACCATTATACTGTTACTACCCCATAAGGGTTCAGAACCACTGAGTCAGCTCCTACCATTATACTGTTACTACCCATAAGGGTTCAGAACCACTGAGTCAGCATCCTACCATTATACTGTTACTACCCATAAGGGTTAAGAACACTGAGTCAGCATCCTACCATTATACTGTTACTTACCCCATTAAGGGTTCAGACCCACTGAGTCAGCATCCTACCATTATACTGTTCTACCCCATACGGGTTCAGGAACCACTGAGGTCAGCATCCTTTACCATCTCTACTGTTTACTACCCCATAAGGGTTCAGAACCACTGAGTTCCGGCCTTCCTCACCCTTATTACTGTACTACCCCATAAGGGTTCAGAACCAGCTGAGTCAGCAATCCTACCATTATACTGTTACCTAGCCCCGATAGGGGTTCAGATACCCTGAGTCAGCATCCTACCATTATCCTGTTACACCCCTAAGGGTTCAGAACAACTGAGTCAGCATCCTACCATTTATACGTTACCACCCATAAGGGTCAGAACCAGAGTCAGCACCTACCATTATACTGTTACTTTACCCCCAGAAGTGTTCAGAAACACGAGTCAGATCCTACCATTATACGGTTACTAACCCCAAAGGGTTCGAACCAACTGAGTCAGAATCCTACCATTATAATGTTACTACCCCATAAGGGTCAGAACACTGAGTCAGCATCCTACCATTATACTGTTACTACCCATAAGGGTTCAGAACCACTGAGTCAGCATCCTACCATTGAACTGTTACTACCCCTAAGGGTTCAGAACCACTGAGTCAGCATCCTACCCATTATACTGTGTACTACCCCATAAGGGTTCAGAAACCACTGAGTCAGCATCCTACCATTATACTGTTACTACCCCATAAGGGTTCAGAACCACTGAGTCAGCATCCTACCATTATACTGTTACTACCCCAGAAGGCAGGGGTTTTTTAAACGTTATCAGCCTGGGACCCAAGCGTAGGAAAATATGTAACTATATGTACATTTTGGCACATTTTTTATGCCTAAAACAAATAACAATTAAATAAAATATTCATATGAATATATATTCATGTTTATTTCCCCCCATTAAAAACACTCTTACATATCTGTCTAGATTGGAACTGTTGCTGCTAAAATACAATAAATCATTTTCATCCTTAACTGGAATAAAGTGATTGATCACATCACACAGGTGTAGTCTAGAAAACACAGTCCTAATGAGAGGTGGGTGTGTGGCTGGTTGAAGTCTTCAACGAGCAGGTCTATTCTGGGCTCCGTGTTTAACAATGCAACACTGAGGTCATACTCAGCAATGACACTCTTTCTGTACTTGTTTTTTTTTAAGTACATTACCACTATATCTGGTAATGTAGTTAATGTACGTTCAGAGCCAGCCAGCAACATGGAGGAGTCCAGCTCTGAACTCCTAACTCTCTCTCAAACAAAGTCTCTGACTCTGAACTAGTTGTAGGCCTATCTTTTGTCATATAGTGCCCTTGTACCCTACATTATAAGTGTACCGAAGGGGACAGAGAGGTATTATAAACCTACCTAAATTGACAAAAGAGGTGTTATGAGCCTACCTTCGGTAACAGAGATATATTGTAAGCCTACCTTCGGTAACAGAGATATGATGGAAGCCTACCTTCGGTAACAGAGATATGATGGAAGCCTACCTTCGGTAACAGAGATATATTGTAAGCCTACCTTCGGTAACAGAGATATGGTGGAAGCCTACCTTCGGTAACAGAGATATGGTGGAAGCCTACCTTCGGTAACAGAGATATATTATAAGCCTACCTTCGGTAACAGAGATATGGTGGAAGCCTACCTTCGGTAACAGAGATATATTATAAGCCTACCTTCGGTAACAGAGATGTGGTGGAAGCCCATCTTTGGAAATTAAGTGGCGCTCTAGGTCTACGTAAGTTGACAGAGTTAAAATAAGCGTACATATAGGTATTATAAGCCTACCTAATGTGACATAGAGCCATTATAGACCTACTTAAGGTAACATAGATGCATTATAAGCTTTGATTATATAGTGGTATTATAAACCTACTTAAGGTGACGTAGAGCTGTTATAAACCTATGTAAGGTAACATAGCGATATTATAAACCTACATATAGTGACAGAATTGTTATAAACCTATTAAGATAACAGAGGTGTTATAAACCTACTTAAGGTAAAAAAGGTGTTATGAGCCTACCTTCGGTGACGTAGTCTCGCAGGAAGCTGTGGTTGACTTTGGAGCTCTCAGTGTCCTCCCCCATCGGAAGCAAAGGAAGGGGGACCCGACCTGGACCAATCAGAGCTCTCTCTCCCCTCCCAGGCTCTGCCCATACTGCTGGGGCCTAGCGCAGTGGCCTGGGGCAAGGCATCATGGGATATGGAGGGGAGGTATAGAGAGGATAGAGGGAAGAGAGGGAGAGGTGTGGTGAGGATGGAGAGAGAGAGAGGGGGAAGAGAGGGAGAGGTGTGGTGAGGATGGAGAGAGAGAGGGGGAAGAGAGGGAGAGGTGTGGTGAGGATGGAGAGAGAGAGAGAGGGAAGAGAGGGAGAGGTGTGGTGAGGATGGAGAGAGAGAGAGGGGGAAGAGAGGGAAGGAGTTTGGTGAGGTGTGGAGAGGGACAGAAGGGTGAACAGGAGAGGGGGTGGAGAGAGAGAGAGAGAGAGAGAGAGAGAGAGATTAGGTAGAAAAGGGTGAGAGGGGAGGGGACCTGAGAGAAGGTGGATCACCCACACACACACACGCACAACACGCGGCGTGACCTCTGATAAAAACACACACTACACACACCACAACACACACCAGGCCCAGCAAGAGAAGGCCCGAAACAATGACAAGTCCACTGATATGCGTTACAGAGAGTGGTCCATTTGTCTGCCTGTGACTGTGTGAGAGAGAGAGGGAGAGAGTAGCACTCCTTCGTGCTCGCGTGCGTGATAATATCCGCTGCGCTGCAGTATTTCCTTGGTAACAAACAGGAACAGGAACTGTAGCAGCAGCAGTAGTAGCAGGAGTATTTCCTTGGTAACAAACAGGAACAGGAACTGTAGCAGCAGCAGTAGTATCAGGAGTATTTCCTTGGTAACAAACAGGAACAGGAACTGTATCAGCAGCAGTAGTAGCAGGAGTATTTCCTTACTAACAAAGAGGAACTGTAGCAGCAGCAGTAGTAGCAGGAGTATTTCCTTGGTAACAAACAGGAACAGGAACTGTATCAGCAGCAGTAGTAGCAGGAGTATTTCCTTACTAACAAACAGGAACAGGAACTGTAGCAGCAGCAGTTCTTGGTCTCAGAGTGTGGAAGTCCTTGAAGGAGAGCGCAGGAGAACAGGATCTCTGCTTCTGCAAGAGGAGGAGGAGGAGGAGGAGACAAGGCCTCGACACACCTTCCTACGTTCCGCCTGTCGGCTTGTTTGCCTGCCTGTCTCTCTGCCTTTCTGTCTCTCTGCCTGCGAGTCGGTCTGCCTGTCTGTCTGTCTGCCTGTCTGCTGCTGCTATGTCCTCTGTACTGCAGTGTCACTGAGCAGGCAGGCAGGCAGGGGCACGTGTGTCTCTGTGTGGAGAGGAAAGGAGAGAGAGAGAGAGAGAGAGAGAGAGAGAGAAGGGTGGCGGGATGAGCGAAAAGGAGAGAGGGAGAAAGCGAGAGTAGAGGATGCTGTGGGTCTGTCGCTGCAGCCTCCTTCCAGCTTAGCCAACCAGAGCACAGCTCTCAGTCACGGCTCCGCCCACTGCAGGTGATGAGAGGGAAGTGACCAGCAGAGGGAACAGTGGAGAGAACGAGAGGAGAGGAGGAGAGAGAGTGAGGTCTGAATACCCATACCAGTGTACTACATACTTCAATTGCATACTATGCACTCATCGTTGCATACTATTTAGCGCGTGCCGTTTAGCAATTGGTATGCAGTATGCCACGGCCCGCAACGCAGTAGCGGCTCCTGATTGGGCTGAGTAGGTGGGGCGGGGCCAAGTGCGAGTGGATTTTTCCAAATTCAACAGACATGCATCAGATTAACCAGCCTAATGACAGCTCATTTCCAATTAGATCAATTTCTCTAAACTGTGAATAGAATATGAATGGAGTTATAGACCTCCTCAGGCTGGTTATAGACAATCACATTCAAGCTAATGGAGTTATAGACCTCCTCAGGCTGGTTATAGACTATCACATTCAACCTAATGGAGTTATAGACCTCCTCAGGCTGGTTATAGACTATCACATTCAACCTAATGGAGTTATAGACCTCCTCAGGCTGGTTATAGACAATCACATTCAACCTAATGGAGTTATAGACCTCCTCAGGCTGGTTGTAGACTATCACATTCAACCTAATGGAGATATAGACCTCCTCAGGCTGGTTATAGACTATCACATTCAACCTAATGGAGTTATAGACCTCCTCAGGCTGGTTATAGACTATCATATTCAACCTAATGGAGTGATAGACCTCCTCAGGCTGGTTATAGACTATCACATTCAACCTAACGGAGATATAGACCTCCTCAGGCTGGTTGTAGACTATCACATTCAACCTAATGGAGTTATAGACCTACTCAGGCTGGTTATAGACTATCACATTCAACCTAATGGAGTTATAGACCTCCTCAGGCTGGTTATAGACTATCACATTCAACCTAATGGAGTTATAGACCTCATCAGGCTGGTTATAGACAGACAATCACATTCAACCTAATGGAGTTATAGACCTCCTCAGGCTGGTTATAGACAATCACATTCAACCTAATGGAGATATAGACCTCCTCAGGCTGGTTATAGACTATCACATTCAACCTAATGGAGTTATAGACCTCCTCAGGCTGGTTATAGACAATCACATTCAACCTAATGGAGTTATAGACCTCCTCAGGCTGGTTATAGACTATCACATTCAACCTAATGGAGTTATAGACCTCCTCAGGCTGGTTACAGACTATGACATTCAACCTAATGGAGTTATAGACCTCCTCAGGCTGGTTATAGACAATCACATTCAACCTAATGGAGTTATAGACCTCCTCAGGCTGGTTATAGATTATCACATTCAATCTAATGGAGTTATAGACCTCCTCAGGCTGGTTATAGACAATCACATTCAACCTAATGGAGATATAGACCTCCTCAGGCTGGTTATAGACTATCACATTCAACCTAATGGAGATATAGACCTCCTCAGGCTGGTTATAGACAATCACATTCAACCTAATGGAGTTATAGACCTCCTCAGGCTGGTTGTAGACTATCACATTCAACCTAATGGAGTTATAGACCTCCTCAGGCTGGTTATAGACTATCACATTCAACCTAATGGAGTTATAGACCTCCTCAGGCTGGTTAGAGGCAGATTGAGATCACAGTCATGGTAAACGCTGCAGATGTTGGCTCAATCGGAAATGACCTTTAATTAACAAGCTCGCTACAACTTGCAATCGGATTTAACCCCGGCCAAAGAATAAACAGGTGATTATAATAACACATGGACTTCCTGACTTGATGGAAAGGAGACATCTTTAAAGAATAAACAGGTGATTATAATAACACATGGACTACCTGACTTGATGGAAAGGAGACATCTATAAAGACTAAACATAAACAGATGATTATAATAACACATGGACTACCTGACTTGATGGAAAGGAGACATCTATAAAGAATAAACAGATGATTATAATAACACATGGACTTCCTGACTTGATGGAAAGGAGACATCTATAAAGAATAAACAGGTCGATTACATGGACTAATAATACATGATAACATTTCAAAATAAAGAATCTAAGAGTAAACAAAATAAGATTTACAAAATAAAGACAAAAACTAAAAGCAGTAAATGCTGGAATGCTCTTAAATAATCAAAACCCCATGTTACCCCAAACCCCATGTTACCCAAAACCCCATGTTACCCAGAACCCCATGTTACCCAGAACCCCATGTTACCCCAAACCCCATGTTACCCAGAACCCCATGTTACCCCAAACCCCATGTTACCCAGAACCCCATGTTACCCAGAACCCCATGTTACCCAGAACCCCATGTTACCCAGAACCCCGTGTTACCCAGAACCCCATGTTACCCAGAACCCCATGTTACCCCAAACCCCGTGTTACCCAGAACCCCATGTTGCCCAGAACCCCATGTTACCCCAAACCCCATGTTACCCAGAACCCCATGTTACCCAGAACCCCATGTTACCCAGAACCCAATGTTACCCAGAACCCCATGTTACCCAGAACCCCATGTTACCCCAAACCCCATGTTACCCAGAACCCCATGTTACCCAGAACCCCATGTTACCCCGAACCCCATGTTACCCAGAACCCCATGTTACCCAGAACCCCATGTTACCCAGAACCCCATGTTACCCAGAACCCCATGTTACCCAGAACCCCGTGTTACCCCAAACTTGCCTAGTTAATTAAAGGTTACATTTAAAAAAAATAAAACAATTCTAACCACTTCTGGGAAAATTGGAACTCACTAACAAACAGCAACACAAAGAGTTATCTATCCAAAACGGAGATTTATGGCAAAACCACTTATCCAATTTTTGTTGGCTCTATAACAAAGAACAAATAGCAAAAACATATACATGATCAAATACACATTTTAGAATCAGCTACTAAAGACTACCAGAACCCACTGGATTCTCTAATTAAAATGAACGGACTACTGGACAGAATACAAACCCTCCAACCCAAAAAGGCATGTGGTGTTGATGGTATCCTCAATTAAATTATAAAATATACAGACAAGAAAGTCCTACTGGCTATATTTAAACTCTTTAACACCATCCATAGCTCTGGCATCTTCCCCAATATTAGGAACCAAGGACTGATCACCCAAATCCACAAAAGTGTAAACAAATTTGACCCCAATAACTACCGTGGGATATGCATCAACAGCAGCCTTGGGAAAATCCTCTGCATTATCATTAACAGCAGACTCGTACATTTCCTCAGTGAAAACAATGTACGGAGCAAATGTCAAATTGGCTTTTTACCAAATTACCGTACGACAGACCAAGTATTCACCCTGCACACCCTAACTGACAAACAAACAAACCAAAACAAAGACAAAATCTTCTCATGCCTTGTTGATGTCAAAAAAGCCTTCCACTTAAAAAACTTCCAAAAGAACAAAGACATTTAAAATGTCTTATTATGTATATATACAGTGTTGTAACGATGTGCAAATAATTAAAGTACAAAAGATGAAAAAATAAACATAAATATGGGTTGTATTTACAATGGTGTTTGTTCTTCACATAAACTGCATTAACAACACAGCACACTGTGTACCAGAGTCCTAACTAGCAATGTCTCCTCAGCCTCCATCCTGTATGTACCAGAGTCCTAGCTAGCTAGCTAGCAGTGTCTCCTCAGCCTCCATCCTGTATGTACCAGAGTCCTAGCTAGCTAGCAGTGTCTCCTCAGCCTCCACCCTGTATGTACCAGAGTCCTAGCTAGCTAGCAGTGTCTCCTCAACCTCCATCCTGTATGTACCAGAGTCCTAGCTAGCTAGCAGTGTCTCCTCAGCCTCCACCCTGTATGTACCAGAGTCCTAGCTAGCTAGCTAGCAGTGTCTCCTCAGTCTCTTCCTCTATGTACCAGAGTCCTAGTTAGCTACCAGTGTCTCCTCAGCCTCCACCCTGTATGTACCAGAGTCCTAGCTAGCTAGCTAGCTAGCAGTGTCTCCTCAGTCTCCCTCCTCTATGTACCAGAGTCCTAGTTAGCTACCAGTGTTTCCTCAGCCTCCATCCTGTATGTACCAGAGTCCTAGCTAGCTAGCAGTGTCTCCTCAGCCTCCATCCTGTATGTACCAGAGTCCTAGCTAGCTAGCAGTGTCTCCTCAGCCTCCACCCTGTATGTACCAGAGTCCTAGCTAGCTAGCTAGCAGTCTCCTCAGTCTCCCTCCTCTATGTACCAGAGTCCTAGTTAGCTACCAGTGTCTCCTCAGCTTCCATCCTGTATGTACCAGAGTCCTAGCTAGCTAGCAGTGTCTCCTCAACCTCCATCCTGTATGTACCAGAGTTCTAGCTAGCTAGCTAGCAGCGTCTCCTCAACCTCCATCCTGTATGTACCAGAGTCCTAGCTAGCTAGCTAGCAGTGTCTCCTCAACCTCCATCCTGTATGTACCAGAGTCCTAGCTAACTAGCTAGCAGTGTCTCCTCAGCCTCCATCCTGTATGTACCAGAGTCCTAGCTAACTAGCTAGCAGTCTCCTCAGTCTCCCTCCTCTATGTACCAGAGTCCTAGTTAGCTACCAGTGTCTCCTCAGCCTCCACCCTGTATGTACCAGAGTCCTAGCTAGCCAGCCTCCCTCCTAGCTTAAAAATGGACCAATGAAGATTGTTTCCTGCAAATGTAGGAATGCCCACGTATAGGAACACCCCCAAAATACCGGGCTGCAATCACCTCCTTCTCATCTGTCTTCCTCCCCCCTTCCACTCCCCTCAGGCAGAGAGACATGTGCTACACGGCCTCTTTAAATCCGCTCAGACTGCCTGGGTATCTACGCGCATGCTCTGTAGAAAGAGGAAGCGATGTTTGGCTGATGTGGACAATTCAACGGGGTGAGATTATCTCCCGCTAAGTAAACTAGCGACTGTCGATGTAAAAAAAAAACAATGGAGCGATGAAAATATGTAACGCTTGAACCAAACAATTTTTCAATTTGTAAAGAACTGAAGGAAAAAAAATATAAATAAAAAAAGCGATCCACAATGATGTCAGAATGCGAAGTAAACGAGACCGAGCCGGTGGTGGCGGCTGACATACCCCCGGTAGCCTCCGCTGCTGCTACCACGGATCTCAACTTTCGGTCAGAGGATCCGCTGTCGACGTTGTTCGATAGGAACACAGTCGGGTCTGGGTCTAACCCGGGGGTCGCGGTTCGCATCTCGGGTTCGTGTGAAAGCGTTCTTACCGAATTGGAGACGGACGGTTCTGGGGAAGAGGCTCTGTTGTTGCCGTGTTTATCCGGAGGCACGTCGTCACCTCGGGGCGAGAGGCAGAAGAGGACGAGGCGGAACCGACGGAGTTCATCGTCGGATAAAGATAACCTTACCTCGCCAGGTAAAGAGTCGGTGGTGATACGGAGGTTCATGTTAGTAGCTTGCTAGCCAAGGCGTTTCTCTCTCTCTCTCTATTTTGTTCTTTTAACTATTTAAAAGTGCAAAAGGGAAAATAAATATGGGTTGTATTTACAATGGTGTTTGTTCTTCACTGGTTGCCCTTTTCTTGTGGCAACAGGTCACACATCTTGCTGCTGTGATGGCACACTGTGGTATTTCACCCAGTAGATATGGAAGTTCATCAAAGTCGGGTTTGTTTTCAAATTCTTTGTGGATCTGTGTAATCTGAGGGAAATATGTCTCTCTAATATGGTCATACATTTGGCAGGAGGTTAGGAAGTGCAGTTCAGTTTCCACCTCATTTTGTGGGCAGTGTTGCACATAGCCTGTCTTCTCTTGAGAGCCAGGTCTGCCTACGGCGGCCTTTCTCAATAGCAAGGCTGTGATCACTGAGTCTGTACATAGTCAAAGATTTCCTTAAGTTTGGGTCAGTCACAGTGGTCAGGTATTCTGCCACTGTGTCTCTCTCTGTTTAGGGACAAATGGCATTCTAGTTTGCTCTGTTTTTTTGTTTGTTAATGTGTCAAGTAATTGGAAAGAATTATCTTTTTGTTTTCTTATCATTTCGTTGGGTCTATTTGTGTTGCTGTCCTGTCCTCCCCCAGTTCTCCCCCAGTTCTCCCGCAGATCTCCCCCCAGATCTCCCTCTCTCGCTCTCTCTCTCCCCCCAGCTCTCCCTCTCTCTGCCCCCCAGCTCTCCCTCTCTCTGCCCCCCAGCTCTCCCTCTCTCTGCCCCCCAGCTCTCCCTCTCTCTGCCCCCCAGCTCTCCCTCTCTCTGCCCCCCCAGCTCTCCCTCTCTCTGCCCCCCAGCTCTCCCTCTCTCTGCCCCCCAGCTCTCCCTCTCTCTGCCCCCCAGCTCTCCCTCTCTCTGCCCCCCAGCTCTCCCTCTCTCTGCCCCCCAGCTCTCCCTCTCTCTGCCCCCCCCAGCTCCCCTCTCTCTCCCCCCCCAGCTCTCCCTCTCTCCCCCCAGCTCTCCCTCTCTCTCCCTCTCCCCCCCAGCTCTCGCTCTCTCTGCCCCCCAGCTCTCGCTCTCTCTGCCCCCCAGCTCTCGCTCTCTCTGCCCCCCAGCTCTCGCTCTCTCTGCCCCCCAGCTCTCGCTCTCTCTGCCCCCCAGCTCTCGCTCTCTCTCCCCCCCAGCTCTCCCTCTCTCTCTCTCCCCCCAGCTCTCCCTCTATCCCCCCAGCTCTCTCTCTCTCTCCCCCCAGCACTCTCTGTCCCCCAGCTCTCCCTCTCCCTCTCTCTCCCCCCAGCACTCTCTGTCCCCCAGCTCTCCCTCTCCCTCTCTCTCCCCCCAGCTCTCCCTCTCTCCCCCCAGCTCTCCCTCTCTCCCCCCAGCTCTCCCTCTCTCCCCCCAGCTCTCCCTCTCTCCCCCCAGCTCTCCCTCTCTCCCCCCCAGCTCTCTCTCTCTCTCTCCCAGCTCTCTCTGTCCCCCAGCTCTCCCTCTCTCTCCCCCCCAGCTCTCCCTCCCCCCAGCTCTCCCTATCTCTCTCTCCCCCAGCTCTCCCTCTCTCTCTCTCTCCCCCCAGCACTCTCTGTCCCCCAGCTCTCCCTCTCCCTCTCTCTCCCCCCAGCACTCTCTGTCCCCCAGCTCTCCCTCTCCCTCTCTCCCCCCAGCTCTCTCTCCCCCCCAGCTCTCTCTCCCCCCCAGCTCTCTCTCCCCCCCCAGCTCTCTCTCCCCCCAGCTCTCTCTCTCTCCCCCCAGCTCTCTCTCTCTCTCCCCCAGCTCTCTCTGTCCCCCAGCTCTCCCTCTCTCTCTCTCTCCCCCCAGCTCTCTCTGTCCCCCAGCTCTCTCTGTCCCCCCAGCTCTCTCTGTCCCCCAGCTCTCTCTGTCCCCCAGCTCTCTCTGTCCCCCAGCTCTCTCTGTCCCCCAGCTCTCTCTGTCCCCCAGCTCTCCCTGTCCCCCAGCTCTCCCTCTCTCCCCCCAGCTCTCTCTCTCTCCCCCAGCTCTCTCTCTCTCTCCCCCAGCTCTCTCTCTCTCTCCCCCAGCTCTCTCTGTCCCCCCAGCTCTCTCTGTCCCCCAGCTCTCCCTCTCTCCCCCCAGCTCTCCCTCTCTCCCCCCCAGCTCTCCCTCTCTCCCCCCAGCTCTCTCTCTCTCTCCCCCAGCTCTCTCTGTCCCCCAGCTCTCCCTCTCTCTGTCCCCCATCTCTCTCTGTCCCCCATCTCTCTCTCTCTCTGTCTGATGGTGTTATATGGAGCTGTGTTGTTGATGTCATCAGTTGTTCTCCTTTGCTTTCTAAATGGGGGAGAGAAAGTGTCATCTGCTTAGACCGTGTGTGGGGGGGGGACTCTGTCTGTGTGTGTGTTGGGCTCTCTCTGTTTGTGTGTGAGGGCTGTGTGGGCCTGTTTGTGTGTGTGTGTGTGTGTGTGTGTGTGTGTGTGTGTGGCTCTCTGTGTGTGTTGGGCTCTCTGTGTGTGTTGGGCTCTCTGTGTGTGTTGGGCTCTCTGTGTGTGTTGGGCTCTCTGTGTGTGTTGGGCTCTCTGTGTGTGTGTGTGTGTGTTGGGCTCTCTGTGTGTGTGTGTGTGTGTTGGGCTCTCTGTGTGTGTGTGTGTGTGTGTGTTGGGCTCTGTGTGTGTGTTGGGCTCTGTGTGTGTGTTGGGCTCTGTGTGTGTGTTGGGCTCTCTCTGTGTGTGTGTGTGTGTGTGTGTTGGGCTCTCTGTGTGTGTGGGGGGGGCTCTGTGTGTGTGTGTGGCTCTGTGTGTGTGTGTGTGTGTGTGTGTGTGTGTGTGTGTGGCTCTCTGTGTGTGTGTGTGTGGCTCTCTGTGTGTGTGTGTGTGTGTGTGTGCGGCTCTCTGTGTGTGTGTGTGTTGGGCTCTCTGTGTGTGTGTGTTGGGCTCTCTGTGTGTGTGTGTGTTGGGCTCTCTGTGTGTGTGTGTGGCTCTCTGTGTGTGTGGGCTCTCTGTGTGTGTGTGTGTGGGGGGGTGCTCTGTGTGTGTGTGTGTGGCTCTCTGTGTGTGTTGGGCTCTCTGTGTGTGTGTGTGTGTGTGTGTGTGGGGCCCTGTGTGTTTAACCGCCATGTTATATGGAGTCATGTTTCTCTTGACTTTGCACCTAGCTCACAGTGCGTCTGCCTCCCAAACAACACCCTATTCCCTACATAGTGCACTACTTTTGACCAGAGCCCTATGTAGGGAATAGGGTGCTGTTTGGGAGGCAAGCCTACACCCTCCACCAGAGTCAACCACAACCAAAGCAAACAAATGTTGACGCTGCAGAGTTGAACTGATACCACAGCTGTAGATCCTGCGTTAGCTAGTTACATACACATGTACTGATCTCTCTTTCAATTTCACTTGCAATTTAAGGGCTTTTTTTGGCATGGGAACATGTGTTATTGCCAAAGCAAGTGAAATAGATACTAAAAAAAAGTTTTATAAAAAATGAACAGTAAACATTATACTCAAAGAAGTTTCAAAAGAATAAAGACATTACAAATGTCATGTTATGTCTGTTTACAGTGTTGTAACGATGTACAAATGGTTAAAGTACAAAAGGGCAAATCAATAAACATAAATATGGGTTGTATTTACAATGGTGTTTGTTCTTCACTGGTTGACCTTTTCTTGTGGCAACAGGTCACACATCTTGCTGCTGTGATGTCACACTGTGGTATTTCACCCAGTAGATATGGGAGTTTATCAAAATCGGGTTTGTTTTCAAATTCTTTGTGGATCTGTGTAATCTGAGGGAAATATGTGTCTCTAATATGGTCATACATTTGGCAGGAGGTTAGGAAGTTCAGTTTCCACATCATTTTGTGGTCAGTGTGCACATAGCCTGTCTTCCCTTGAGAGCCAGGTCTGCCTACAGCGGCCTTTCTCAATAGCAAGGCTGTGCTCACTGAGTCTCTCTGTTTCTCTCTCCATGTCTCTGTCTCTCTCAATTCATTTTAAGGGTTTTATTGGCATGGGAAACATATGTTTACATTGCCAAAGCAAGTGACCTAGATATTAAACAAAAGTGAAATAAACAATAAAACATTTACAGGAAACATTTCTCTCTCTCTCTCTCTCTCTCTCTCTCTGTCTATCTCTGTGGAGAGGGCATGTTCAAATATACATTTGTAATGGGAAACATATGTTTATTTTTGTTTTAATGTAATGACGATGGCCTATTTTTAAAGAAAAACAAGTCAAAATTCTCTCTCTCTCCCCCCTCCATTCAGGTAACAGTAGCGGAGACTTTAACCATTTCCCCGGCGACCCAGAGTTTGGTGACATCATTCAGAGGGCGGAGCAGGCCATCGAGGGCGGAGTCTTCCCAGAGAGAATCTCTCAGGGTTCTAGCGGGAGTTACTTCGTTAAAGACTCCAAAGGGGTGAGGAAAGGGGGCGTGGGGGGGAGGTGAAATGGAAGATATGGAGGAGGAGGGGGTATTTTGTCAAAGACCACGGAGGGAGGGATGGAGGGAGGGAGGGAGGGGTGAGAATCATCCCTCATCACTACTAGCTAGGCTTTGTTCAAAACAGTCAATAACCTTTTTTAAATAACAAACTATTTCCTGTTCTTTATGTCCAGGAAGTCCTGGTGGTTTTTCTGAGCCACTGTGGTTTAACTTCTGCGTTATGTATGTGAAGAAGTTATTGTTTCATGGATTAATCTGGTCTAGTAGGCTTCACAGCTAACAGCTGAATTCCAGTATAGGCCTACAGATGGACAGAAACATTAAAATAGATGAACACGTTGATGGGGAGGAAGCCAGCTTCAGGGACTTCCTTCACAGCAGAGACTGGTGCGTCTGGTAACCTGCTGGAGTTACGCTACATGATGGGGATGATGGTCGATGCCAGCTGGCCCTGATGTGGTCCTCAGTCTCTCTCTAGTCTGTGATGGAGTTGTCCTGCTGGCCCTGATGTGGTCCTCAGTCTCTCTGTAGTCTGTGACGCCAGGTGATGGAGTTGTCTTGCTGGCCCTGATGTGGTCCTCAGTCTCTCTGTAGTCTGTGATGCCAGGTGATGGAGTTGTCCAGCTGGCCCTGATGTGGTCCTCAGTCTCTCTGTAGTCTGTGACGCCAGGTGATGGAGTTGTCCTGCTGGCCCTGATGTGGTCCTCAGTCTCTCTGTAGTCTGTGATGCCAGGTGATGGAGTTGTCTTGCTGGCCCTGATGTGGTCCTCAGTCGCTCTGTAGTCTGTGATGCCAGGTGATGGAGTTGTCCAGCTGGCCCTGATGTGGTCCTCAGTCTCTCTGTAGTCTGTGATGCCAGGTGATGGAGTTGTCTTGCTGGCCCTGATGTGGTCCTCAGTCTCTCTGTAGTCTGTGATGCCAGGTGATGGAGTTGTCTTGCTGGCCCTGATGTGGTCCTCAGTCTCTCTGTAGTCTGTGATGCCAGGTGATGGAGTTGTCCAGCTGGCCCTGATGTGGTCCTCAGTCTCTCTGTAGTCTGTGATGCCAGGTGATGGAGTTGTCTTGCTGGCCCTGATGTGGTCCTCAGTCTCTCTGTAGTCTGTGATGCCAGGTGATGGAGTTGTCTTGCTGGCCCATCACTACATCAGATCAGTAGTCTTTCATTAGGGCCTAGGCTGGGTTACCGTAAAGCTCTTTCATTAGGATCTAGGCCGGGTTACTGTAAAGCTCTTTCATTAGGGTCTAGGTTGGGTTACCGTAAAGCTCTTTCATTAGGGTCTAGGCCAGGTTACTGTAAAGCTCTTTCATTAGGGTCTAGGTTGGGTTACCGTAAAGCTCTTTCATTAGGGTCTAGGCCAGGTTACCGTAAAGCTCTTTCATTAGGGTCTAGGCCAGGTTACTGTAAAGCTCTTTCATTAGGATCTAGGCCGGGTTACTGTAAAGCTCTTTCATTAGGATCTAGGCCAGGTTACCGTAAAGCTCTTTCATTAGAGTCTAGGCCAGGTTACTGTAAAGCTCTTTCATTAGGATCTAGGCCGGGTTACTGTAAAGCTCTTTCATTAGGGTCTAGGTTGGGTTACTGTAAAGCTCTTTGTGATAAGGATGTTATTAAATACTGTTGATTCCCTTTTTTTCCCATCCAGAAAATCCTTGGCGTTTTCAAACCAAAGTCTGAAGAGCCTTACGGTCACCTCAACCCTAAATGGACCAAATACTTTCACAAGGTAACACTGTTCTCTGGCCTGTCTTTTACTGTTGTCTCTCCTCTTCCTCTCTCCTCATCTGTCTCTAGGTCTCACTATGCTCAGTGATAGAAACATTCCTGTACTGTTGTCTCTCTCCTCATCTGTCCCTCGGTCCTATTTTCCCTCTCTCTCCTCTTCCTCTCTCCTCTTCCTCTCCTCCCTTTCTCTCTCTCTTTTTACATTCATTATAACAGTTCATTTAACTCTCTCCCCACCCTCTACCCTTCCTCCCTCTGTCCTCTCTCCTCCTCCTCCTCCCTCTGTCCTCTCTCCTCCTCCTCCCTCTGTCCTCTCTCCTCCTCATCCCTCTCCTCCCTCTGTCCTCTCTCCTCTGTCCTCTCCTCCTCCTCCCTCCCCTCTCCTCCTCCCTCTGTCCTCTCTCCTCCTCCCTCTGTCCTCTCTCCTCCTCCCTCTGTCCTCTCTCCTCCTCCCTCTGTCCTCTCTCCTCCTCCTCCCTCTCCTCCTCTCTCCTCCTCCTCCCTCTCCTCCTCTCTCCTCCTCCTCCCTCTGTCCTCTCTCCTCCTCCTCCTCCCTCTGTCCTCTCTCCTCCTCCTCCTCCCTCTGTCCTCTCTCCTCCTCCTCCCTCTCCTCCTCCCTCTCTCCTCCTCCCTCTCTCCTCCTCCCTCTCTCCTCCTCCTCCCTCTCCTCCTCTCTCTCTCTGTGTAGCTGTGCTGTCCGTGTTGTTTTGGCCGTGGCTGCCTGATCCCCAACCAGGGCTATCTCTCGGAGGTTGCTGCCTCCCACGTCGATACCAGGCTAGGACTGGGGGTGGTCCCCAAAACCAAGGTGAGGTGGGAGGGGGGGGTCTCAGGCTGGTCAGTGGTAATAACAGGCTGTGTATCTGGTCAGGCTGTGTATCTGGTCAGGCTGTGTATCTGGTCAGTGGTAATAACAGGCTGTGTATCTGGTCAGGCTGTGTATCTGGTCAGTGGTAATAACAGGCTGTGTATCTAGTCAGTGGTAATAACAGGCTGTGTATCTGGTCAGTGGTAATAACAGGCTGTGTATCTGGTCAGGCTGTGTATCTGGTTAGGCTGTGTATCTGGTCAGTGATAATAACAGGCTGTGTATCTGGTCAGGCTGTGTATCTGGTCAGTGGTAATAACAGGCTGTGTATCTGGTCAGGCTGTGTATCTGGTCAGTGATAATAACAGGCTGTGTATCTGGTCAGTGGTAATAACAGGCTGTGTATCTGGTCAGGCTGTGTATCTGGTTAGGCTGTGTATCTGGTCAGTGGTAATAACAGGCTGTGTATCTGGTCAGTGGTAATAACAGGCTGTGTATCTAGTCAGTGATAATAACAGGCTGTGTATCTGGTCAGTGGTAATAACAGGCTGTGTATCTGGTCAGTGGTAATAACAGGCTGTGTATCTGGTCAGGCTGTGTATCTGGTCAGTGGTAATAACAGGCTGTGTATCTGGTCAGTGATAATAACAGGCTGTGTATCTAGTCAGTGGTAATAACAGGCTGTGTATCAGGTCAGTGATAATAACAGGCTGTGTATCTAGTCAGTGGTAATAACAGGCTGTGTATCTGGTCAGTGGTAATAACAGGCTGTGTATCTAGTCAGTGATAATAACAGGCTGTGTATCTGGTCAGGCTGTGTATCTGGTCAGTGGTAATAACAGGCTGTGTATCTAGTCAGTGGTAATAACAGGCTGTGTATCTGGGCAGTGATAATAACAGGCTGTGTATCTGGTCAGTGGTAATAACAGGCTGTGTATCTGGTCAGGCTGTGTATCTGGTCAGGCTGTGTATCTGGTCAGTGGTAATAACAGGCTGTGTATCTGGTCAGGCTGTGTATCTGGTCAGTGGTAATAACAGGCTGTGTATCTGGTCAGTGATAATAACAGGCTGTGTATCTGGTCAGGCTGTGTATCTGGTCAGTGGTAATAACAGGCTGTGTATCTGGTCAGTGGTAATAACAGGCTGTGTATCTAGTCAGTGGTAATAACAGGCTGTTAATCTGGTCAGGCTGTGTATCTGGTCAGTGATAATAACAGGCTGTGTATCTGGTCAGTGGTAATAACAGGCTGTGTATCTGGTCAGTGATAATAACAGGCTGTGTATCTAGTCAGGCTGTGTATCTAGTCAGGCTGTGTATCTGGTCAGTGGTAATAACAGGCTGTGTATCTGGTCAGGCTGTGTATCTGGTCAGTGGTAATAACAGGCTGTGTATCTGGTCAGTGGTAATAACAGGCTGTGTATCTAGTCAGTGGTAATAACAGGCTGTGTATCTGGTCAGTGGTAATAACAGGCTGTGTATCTGGTCAGGCTGTGTATCTGGTCAGTGATAATAACAGGCTGTGTATCTAGTCAGTGGTAATAACAGGCTGTGTATCTAGTCAGTGGTAATAACAGGCTGTGTATCTAGTCAGTGGTAATAACAGGCTGTGTATCTGGTCAGTGGTAATAACAGGCTGTGTATCTGGTCAGGCTGTGTATCTGGTCAGTGGTAATAACAGGCTGTGTATCTGGTCAGGCTGTGTATCTGGTCAGTGGTAATAACAGGCTGTGTATCTGGTCAGGCTGTGTATCTGGTCAGTGGTAATAACAGGCTGTGTATCTGGTCAGGCTGTGTATCTGGTCAGGCTGTGTATCTGGTCAGTGGTAATAACAGGCTGTGTATCTGGTCAGTGGTAATAACAGGCTGTGTATCTGGTCAGGCTGTGTATCTGGTCAGTGATAATAACAGGCTGTGTATCTGGTCAGGCTGTGTATCTGGTCAGTGGTAATAACAGGCTGTGTATCTGGTCAGGCTGTGTATCTAGTCAGTGGTAATAACAGGCTGTGTATCTGGTCAGTGATAATAACAGGCTGTGTATCTAGTCAGTGGTAATAACAGGCTGTGTATCTGGTCAGTGGTAATAACAGGCTGTGTATCTAGTCAGTGGTAATAACAGGCTGTGTATCTGGGCAGTGATAATAACAGGCTGTGTATCTGGTCAGGCTGTGTATCTAGTCAGTGATAATAACAGGCTGTGTATCTGGTCAGGCTGTGTATCTGGTCAGTGGTAATAACAGGCTGTGTATCTGGTCAGGCTGTGTATCTGGTCAGTGGTAATAACAGGCTGTGTATCTGGTCAGTGGTAATAACAGGCTGTGTATCTGGTCAGTGATAATAACAGGCTGTGTATCTGGTCAGTGGTAATAACAGGCTGTGTATCTGGTCAGGCTGTGTATCTGGTCAGTGGTAATAACAGGCTGTGTATCTAGTCAGTGGTAATAACAGGCTGTGTATCTGGTCAGGCTGTGTATCTGGTCAGTGGTAATAACAGGCTGTGTATCTGGTCAGTGGTAATAACAGGCTGTGTATCTGGTCAGTTGTAATAACAGGCTGTGTATCTGGTCAGGCTGTGTATCTGGTCAGGCTGTGTATCTGGTCAGGCTGTGTATCTGGTCAGGCTGTGTATCTGGTCAGTGGTAATAACAGGCTGTGTATCTGGTCAGTGGTAATAACAGGCTGTGTATCTGGTCAGTGGTAATAACAGGCTGTGTATCTGGTCAGTGGTAATAACAGGCTGTGTATCTAGTCAGTGGTAATAACAGGCTGTGTATCTGGTCAGGCTGTGTATCTGGTCAGGCTGTGTATCTGGTCAGTGGTAATAACAGGCTGTGTATCTGGTCAGTGGTAATAACAGGCTGTGTATCTGGTCAGGCTGTGTATCTGGTCAGTGGTAATAACAGGCTGTGTATCTGGTCAGTGGTAATAACAGGCTGTGTATCTGGTCAGGCTGTGTATCTGGTCAGTGGTAATAACAGGCTGTGTATCTGGTCAGTGGTAATAACAGGCTGTGTATCTGGTCAGTGGTAATAACAGGCTGTGTATCTGGTCAGTGGTAATAACAGGCTGTGTATCTGGTCAGTGGTAATAACAGGCTGTGTATCTGGTCAGTGGTAATAACAGGCTGTGTATCTAGTCAGTGGTAATAACAGGCTGTGTATCTGGTCAGTGATAATAACAGGCTGTGTATCTAGTCAGTGGTAATAACAGGCTGTGTATCTGGTCAGGCTGTGTATCTAGTCAGTGGTAATAACAGGCTGTGTATCTGGTCAGTGATAATAACAGGCTGTGTATCTGGTCAGTGGTAATAACAGGCTGTGTATCTGGTCAGGCTGTGTATCTGGTCAGTGGTAATAACAGGCTGTGTATCTGGTCAGTGATAATAACAGGCTGTGTATCTAGTCAGGCTGTGTATCTGGTCAGTGGTAATAACAGGCTGTGTATCTGGGCAGGCTGTGTATCTGGTCAGTGATAATAACAGGCTGTGTATCTAGTCAGGCTGTGTATCTAGTCAGTGGTAATAACAGGCTGTGTATCTGGTCAGGCTGTGTATCTGGTCAGTGGTAATAACAGGCTGTGTATCTGGTCAGTGGTAATAACAGGCTGTGTATCTGGTCAGTGGTAATAACAGGCTGTGTATCTAGTCAGTGGTAATAACAGGCTGTGTATCTGGTCAGGCTGTGTATCTGGTCAGGCTGTGTATCTGGTCAGGCTGTGTATCTGGTCAGGCTGTGTATCTGGTCAGGCTGTGTATCTGGTCAGGCTGTGTATCTGGTCAGTGGTAATAACAGGCTGTGTATCTGGTCAGTGGTAATAACAGGCTGTCTGTCTGTGTGTCTTTCAGGCTGTGTATCTGGTCAGTGAGACATTTCACTACAACACCATCGACAGGGCCAAGTCCAGAGGGAAGAAATACGCCCTCGAGATGGTTCCCAAAGTAGGACGACACTTCCACAGAGTGGGCCTGCCCCCCAAGGTACCCTGACCCCTGACCCCAGCAGTCTTATTCCTGACCCTATGTCTTAACCCTCCAAGGTACCCTGACCCCTGACCCCAGCAGTCTTATTCCTGACCCTATGTCTTAACCCCCCAAGGTACCCTGACCCCACCAGTCTTATTCCTGACCCTATGTCTTAACCCTCCAAGGTACCCTGACCCCTGACCCCAGCAGTCTTATTCCTGACCCTATGTCTTAACCCTCCAAGGTACCCTAACCCCTGACCCCACCAGTCTTATTCCTGACCCTATGTCTTAACCCTCCAAGGTACCCTGACCCCTGACCCCAGCAGTCCTGACCCTATGTCTTAACCCTCCAAGGTACCCTGACCCCTGACCCCAGCAGTCTTATTCCTGACCCTATGTCTTAACCCTCCAAGGTACCCTAACCCCTGACCCGAGCAGTCTTATTCCTGACCCTATGTCTTAACCCCCCAAGGTACCCTGACCCCTGACCCCACCAGTCTTATTCCTGACCCTATGTCTTAACCCTCCAAGGTATCCTAACCCCTGACCCCAGCAGTCTTATTCCTGACCCTATGTCTTAACCCTCCAAGGTACCCTGACCCCTGACCCCAGCAGTCCTGACCCTATGTCTTAACCCTCCAAGGTACCCTGACCCCTGACCCCAGCAGTCTTATTCCTGACCCTATGTCTTAACCCTCCAAGGTATCCTAACCTGTGTGTGTGTCCTCTATCTGTCTGTTTCTCTGGCGATCTATCTCTCGTGTGTGTGTGTGTGTGTGTGTGTGTGTGGTGTGTGTGTGGTGTGTGTGTGGTGTGTGTGTGGTGTGTGTGGTGTGTGTGGTGTGTGTGGTGTGTGTGGTGTGTGTGTGTGTGTGTGTGTGTGTGTGTGTGTGTGTGTGTGTGTGGTGTGTGTGTGTCAGCTTGGTTCGTTCCAGCTGTTCGTGGAAGGGTACCACGAGGCTGACTATTGGTTGAGACGTTTTGAGGCGGAGCCTCTCCCAGAGAACATCAGGAAACAGCTCCAGTCTCAGTTTGAGAGGCTGGTCATTCTGGACTACGTCATCAGAAACACAGGTGTGTGTGTGTGTGTGCGTGTGCGTGCGTGCGTGCGTGTGTGTGCGTGTGTGTGCTCACAGGAAGGAGTATCTGTAGTGTTTAGACTTTTCCTGGTGACTTCCTTTCACACTACACACCACTCAGTACATACACACAGTGCACGGTACATATGCACACAGTGCACGGTACACATACACACAGTGGACGGTACATACAGCTTGCCCACAGCGCACACATTGGTGGGGCCTATAAAATCTGCGATACGGAGAACGGATTTCAACAATATTCAATAATGTTATTGAACTTAGTAGGAAATCAACTACACTGAAAAATGTTGGTCCGATATTTCATGAGCTGAAAAAAAACATCCCATGAATGTTCTATATGCAAAAAAAAGCTTATTTCTCTCCAATTCTGTGCACAAATTTGTTTACATCCTTAGTTAGTGAACATTTCTCCTTTTGTCAAGATAATCCAGCCACCTGACAGGTGTGGCATATCAAGAAGCTGATTAAACAGCATGATCATTACACAGGTGCACCTTGTGCTGCGGAACAATCAAATGCCCCACTTTAAAATGTGCAGTTTTGTCACACAACGGTACAGATGTCTTAGGTTTTTAAGGGAGCGTGCAGTTGGCATGCTGACTGCAGGAACGTCCAGCAGAGCTGTTGCCAGAGAATTGAATGTACATTTCTCTACCATAAGCCGACCTACAACGTCGTTTTAGAGGATTTGGCAGTACGTCCAAACGGTCTCACAACCGCAGATCACGTGTAACCATGGCAGCCCAGGACCTCCGCATCCGGCTTCTTCACCTGCAGCATCGTCTGAGACCAACCAACCAACCAATTTCTGTACAAACTGTCAGAAACCGTCTCAGGGAAGCTCATCTGCGTGCTCGTCGTCCTCACCAGGGTCATGACCTGACTGCAGTTCGGCGTCGTAACCGACTTCATTGGATCGTGACGAGATCCAACTAGATGTATTGAACTCGGTAGGGAGTCAACTAGATGTATTGAACTCGGTAGGGAGTCAACTAGATGTATTGAACTCGGTAGGGAGTCGACTAGATGTATTGAACTCGGTAGGGAGTCAACTAGATGTATTGAACTCGGTAGGGAATCAACTAGATGTATTGAACTCGGTAGGGAATCAACTAGATGAATTGAACTCGGTAGGGAATCAACTAGATGTATTGAACTCGGTAGGGAGTCGACTAGATGTATTGAACTCGGTAGGGAGTCGACTAGATGTATTGAACTCAGTAGGGAATCAACTAGATGTATTGAACTGGGTAGGGAATTGAACTCAGTAGGGAATCGACTAGATGTATTGAACTGGGTAGGGAATCGACTAGATGTATTAAACTCGGTAGGGAATCAACTAGATGTATTGAACTGGGTAGGGAATCAACTAGATGTATTGAACTGGGTAGGGAATTGAACTCGGTAGGGAATTGAACTCGGTAGGGAATCGACTAGATGTATTGAACTGGGTAGGGAATCAACTAGATGTATTGAACTGGGTAGGGAATTGAACTGGGTAGGGAATTGAACTCGGTAGGGAATCGACTAGATGTATTGAACTCGGTAGGGAATCGACTAGATGTATTGAACTGGGTAGGGAATCGACTAGATGTATTGAACTGGGTAGGGAATTGAACTCGGTAGGGAATTGAACTCGGTAGGGAATCAACTAGATGTATTGAACTGGGTAGGGAATCAACTAGATGTATTGAACTGGGTAGGGAATTGAACTGGGTAGGGAATTGAACTCGGTAGGGAATCGACTAGATGTATTGAACTCGGTAGGGAATCGACTAGATGTATTGAACTGGGTAGGGAATCGACTAGATGTATTGAACTCGGTAGGGAATCAACTAGATGTATTGAACTGGGTAGGGAATTGAACTCGGTAGGGAATCGACTAGATGTATTGAACTCGGTAGGGAATCAACTAGATGTATTGAACTGGGTAGGGAATTGAACTCGGTAGGGAATCGACTAGATGTATTGAACTGGGTAGGGAATTGAACTCGGTAGGGAATCAACTAGATGAATTGAACTCGGTAGGGAGTCAACTAGATGTATTGAACTCGGTAGGGAATCGACTAGATGAATTGATATTATTGATGATGATGATGAGACATGAACAGAATGCGTCAGTGGTTAGTATTTCCCAGAACTCCTCTCTCTGTCACCACTATGTTTATCCGTTTTAGCGATGATGCTAATAATGCTAACAGTCTTGTGGTAGACAGAAAGACTTCTCTCCCCCCAAAAAAACCTTTTCAATTAAATGTTAACTACAAAGTAGACCATGTTTAACCTGGCTGAATGATTATCATGATTATTTGCATCAATCCAGTGGCGATTTCTTTAGCAAACTCTGCAATTTACACGTGTGCTACAGAAACACCACTAACCAAACAGGTCTCTTGTTGGTGCACAGTTGAATTGAAGGACATCTAAAAACCGAAAATAAAACGTTCTTAGATTTGATTTTTACCAGACCACAAAAAAAGTGGTCTCCTGTTGTAGTTTTAAGTATTAAAGTGTGATTTTTTTGGAGAGTGAAAACTTGGAGAGAAACAGATTTTATAGGGACACACAGTTCATTCATGCCCTGGAACATCTCCCTATAGCTTTGCATTGTGTTCTCCTCCTATGCAGAATCTAACCCGTTCACCCTTCCTCACCTTCCTCTCTCTTCTCCCTCCCTCTTTCTCTCCATCAGACCGAGGGAATGACAACTGGTTGATCAAGTATGAGAAGTCAGGGGAAGGAGAGGGAGAGAAGGTGAGCTGTGTGTGTGTGTGTGTGTGGACTGCAGTCCATAGATCATGTGTGTTTTGAAAGAAGTGACATGTAGACTGTGGACTCTGCGTGACTCATACTTATCACACACACTCTACAGTATGATGTAAGACTGTCTCAGAGGACTAGTTAACATTCAGTATGATGTAAGACTGTCTCAGAGGACTAGTTAACATTCAGTATGATGTAAGACTGTCTCAGAGGACTAGTTAACATTCAGTATGATGTAAGACTGTCTCAGAGGACTAGTTAACATTCAGTATGATGTAAGACTGTCTCAGAGGACTAGTTAACATTCAGTATGATGTAAGACTGTCTCAGAGGACTAGTTAACATTCAGTATGATGTAAGACTGTCTCAGAGGACTAGTTAACATTCAGTATGATGTAAGACTGTCTCAGAGGACTAGTTAACATTCAGTATGATGTAAGACTGTCTCAGAGGACTAGTTAACATTCAGTATGATGTAAGACTGTCTCAGAGGACTAGTTAACATTCAGTATGATGTAAGACTGTCTCAGAGGACTAGTTAACATTCAGTATGATGTAAGACTGTCTCAGAGGACTAGTTAACATTCAGTATGATGTAAGACTGTCTCAGAGGACTAGTTAACATTCAGTATGATGTAAGACTGTCTCAGAGGACTAGTTAACATTCAGTATGATGTAAGACTGTCTCAGAGGACTAGTTAACATTCAGTATGATGTAAGACTGTCTCAGAGGACTAGTTAACATTCAGTATGATGTAAGACTGTCTCAGAGGACTAGTTAACATTCAGTATGATGTAAGACTGTCTCTGAGGACTAGTTAACATTCAGTATGATGTAAGACTGTCTCAGAGGACTAGTTAACATTCAGTATGATGTAAGACTGTCTCAGAGGACTAGTTAACATTCAGTATGATGTAAGACTGTCTCAGAGGACTAGTTAACATTCAGTATGATGTAAGACTGTCTCAGAGGACTAGTTAACATTCAGTATGATGTAAGACTGTCTCAGAGGACTAGTTAACATTCAGTATGATGTAAGACTGTCTCAGAGGACTAGTTACCTAACAATTTCATAACAACTACCTTGTACACACAAGTGTAAAGGAATGAATAAGAATATGTACATATAAATATATGAATGAGTGATGGCCGAACGGCATAGGCAAGATGCAGTAGATGGTACAGAGTACAGTATATACATATGAGATTAGTAATGTAGGGTATGTAAACATTATATAAAGTGGCCTTGTTTAAAGTGACTAGTGATACATTTATTACATTTTTTTATTATGAAAGTGGCTTGAGTTGAGTCTGTATGTTGGCAGCAGCCACTCAATGTTGGTGATGGCTGTTTAACAGACTGATGGCCTTGAGATAGAAGCTGTTTTTCAGTCTCTCGGTCCCTGCTTTGATACATATTACTAGTTACCCCCCATATTTAATACAACAGAACGTATTACTAGTTACCCCCCCATATTTAATACAACAGAACATATTACTAGTTACCCCCCATATTTAATACAACAGAACATATTACTAGTTACCCCCCATATTTAATACAACAGAACGTATTACTAGTTACCCCCCATATTTAATACAACAGAACATATTACTAGTTACCCCCCATATTACTAGTTACCCCCCATATTTAATACAACAGAACATATTACTAGTTACCCCCCATATTTAATACAACAGAATGTATTACTAGTTACCCCCCCTATTTAATACAACAGAATGTATTACTAGTTACCCCCCATATTACTAGTTACCCCCCATATTTAATACAACAGAACATATTACTAGTTACCCCCCATATTTAATACAACAGAACGTATTACTAGTTACCCCCCATATTACTAGTTACCCCCCATATTTAATACAACAGAACGTATTACTAGTTACCCCCCATATTTAATACAACAGAATGTATTACTAGTTACCCCCCATATTTAATACAACAGAACGTATTACTAGTTACCCCCCATATTTAATACAACAGAATGTATTACTAGTTACCCCCCATATTACTAGTTACCCCCCATATTACTAGTTACCCCCCATATTTAATACAACAGAACGTATTACTAGTTACCCCCCATATTTAATACAACAGAATGTATTACTAGTTACCCCCCATATTTAATACAACAGAATGTATTACTAGTTACCCCCCATATTTAATACAACAGAATGTATTACTAGTTACCCCCCATATTTAATACAACAGAATGTATTACTAGTTACCCCCCATATTTAATACAACAGAACATATTACTAGTTACCCCCCATATTTAATACAACAGAACGTATTACTAGTAACCCCCCATATTACTAGTTACCCCCCATATTTAATACAACAGAACGTATTACTAGTTACCCCCCATATTTAATACAACAGAACGTATTACTAGTTACCCCCCATATTTAATACAACAGAACGTATTACTAGTTACCCCCCATATTTAATACAACAGAACATATTACTAGTAACCCCCCCATATTTAATACAACAGAACGTATTACTAGTAACCCCCCCATATTTAATACAACAGAACGTATTACTAGTTACCCCCATAGTTTAATACAACAGAACGTATTACTAGTTACCCCCCATATTTAATACAACAGAATGTATTACTAGTTACCCCCATATTACTAGTTACCCCCCCATATTTAATACAACAGAACGTATTACTAGTTACCCCCCATATTTAATACAACAGAATGTATTACTAGTTACCCCCCATATTTAATACAACAGAACGTATTACTAGTTACCCCCCATATTTAATACAACAGAATGTATTACTAGTTACCCCCCATATTACTAGTAACCCCCCATATTTAATACAACAGAACATATTACTAGTTACCCCCCATATTACTAGTTACCCCCCCATATTACTAGTTACCCCCCATATTTAATACAACAGAACGTATTACTAGTTACCCCCCATATTACTAGTTACCCCCCCCATATTTAATACAACAGAACATATTACTAGTTACCCCCCATATTTAATACAACAGAACAGATTACTAGTAACCCCCCATATTTAATACAACAGAAACGTATTACTAGTACCCCCCCCATATTACTAGTTACCCCCCCTATTACTAGTTACCCCCCATATTTAATACAACAGAACGTATTACTAGTTACCCCCCATATTACTAGTTACTCCCCATATTTAATACAACAGAACGTATTACTAGTTACCCCCCCATATTACTAGTTACCCCCCATATTTAATACAACAGAACGTATTACTAGTTTTCCCCCCATATTAATACAAAGAACGTTATTACTAGTACCCACCCACTATTACTAGTTACCCCCCATATTTAATACAACAGAACGTATTACTAGTTACCCCCCATATTTAATACAACAGAATGTATTACTAGTTACCCCCCCCTATTTAATACAACAGAATGTATTAACTAGTTACCCCCCATATTTAATACAACAGAACGCAATTACTAGTTAACCCCCCATATTTAATACAACAGAACGTATTACTAGTTACCCCCATATTTAATACACAGAACATATTACTAGTTACCCCCCATATTACTAGTTACCCCCCTATTTAATACAACAGAACATATTCTAGTTACCCCCCATATTTAATACAACAGAATGTATTACTAGTTACCCCCCATATTACTAGTTACCCCCCATATTTAATACAACAGAAGATTACTAGTTACCACCCCCCATATTTAATACAACAGAACGTATTACTAGTTACCCCCCATATTTAATACAACAGAACGTATTGCTAGTTACCCCCCATATTACTAGTTACCCCCCATATTTAATACAACAGAATGTATTACTAGTTACCCCCCATATTACTAGTTACCCCCCCATATTTAATACAACAGAACGTATTACTAGTTACCCCCCATATTACTAGTTACCCCCCATATTTAATACAACAGAATGTATTACTAGTTACCCCCCATATTTAACAACAGAACGTATTACTAGTTACCCCCCATATTTAATACAACAGAACGTATTACTAGTTACCCCCCATATTTAATACAACAAACATATTACTAGTACCCCCCCTATTTAATACAACAGAACGTATTCTAGTAACCCCCATATTTAATACAACAGAATGTATTACTAGTTACCCCATATTAATACAACAGAATGTATTACTAGTTACCCCCCATATTTAATACAACAGAACGTATTACTAGTACCCCCCATATTAATACAACAGAACATATTACTAGTTACCCCCATATACTAGTTACCCATATTTAATACAACAGAACATATTACTAGTTACCCCCCATATTTAATACAACAGAATGTATTACTAGTTACCCCCCATATTACTAGTTACCCCCATATTTAATACAACAGAAGTATTACTAGTTACCCCCATATTTAATACAACAGAACGTATTACTAGTTACCCCCCATATTTAATACAACAGAACGTTGCTAGTTACCCCCCATATACTAGTTACCACCCCATATTAATACAACAGAATGTATACTAGTTACCCCCATATTACTAGTTACCCCCCATATTTAATACAACAGAATGTATTACTAGTTACCCCCATATTACTAGTTACCCCCCATATTTAATACAACAGAATGTATTACTAGTTACCCCCCCATATTACTAGTTACCCCCCATATTTAATACAACAGAACGTATTGCTAGTTACCCCCCATATTACTAGTTACCCCCCATATTTAATACAACAGAATGTATTACTAGTTACCCCCCATATTACTAGTTACCCCCCATATTTAATACAACAGAATGTATTACTAGTTACCCCCATATTACTAGTTACCCCCCATATTTAATACAACAGAATGTATTACTAGTTACCCCCCATATTACTAGTTACCCCCCATATTTAATACAACAGAACGTATTACTAGTTACCCCCCATATTACTAGTTACCCCCCATATTACTACTTACCCCCCATATTTAATACAACAGAACGTATTACTAGTTACCCCCCATATTACTAGTTACCCCCCATATTACTAGTTACCCCCCATATTACTAGTTACCCCCCATATTTAATACAACAGAACGTATTACTAGTAACCCCCCCATATTTAATACAACAGAACGTATTACTAGTAACACCCCATATTTAATACAACAGAACGTATTACTCGTTAACCCCCCCTATTACTAGTTAACCCCCCATATTTAATACAACAGAACATATTACTAGTTACCCCCCATATTTAATACAACAGAATGTATTACTAGTTACCCCCCATATTACTAGTTACCCCCCATATTTAATACAACAGAATGTATTACTAGTTACCCCCCATATTTAATACAACAGAACGTATTACTAGTTACCCCCCATATTTAATACAACAGAACGTATTACTAGTTACCCCCCATATTACTAGTTACCCCCCATATTTAATACAACAGAACATATTACTAGTTACCCCCCATATTTAATACAACAGAACGTATTACTAGTTACCCCCCCATATTTAATACAACAGAACGTATTACTAGTTACCCCCCATATTACTAGTTACCCCCCATATTAATACAACAGAACGTATTACTAGTTACCCCCCATATTTAATACAACAGAATGTATTACTAGTTACCCCCCATATTACTAGTTACCCCCCCCCATATTTAATACAACAGAACATATTACTAGTTACCCCCCATATTTAATACAACAGAATGTATTACTAGTTACCCCCCATATTTAATACAACAGAACGTATTACTAGTTACCCCCCATATTTAATACAACAGAATGTATTACTAGTTACCCCCCATATTTAATACAACAGAACGTATTACTAGTTACCCCCCATATTACTAGTTACCCCCCATATTTAATACAACAGAACGTATTACTAGTTACCCCCCATATTACTAGTTACCCCCCCATATTTAATACAACAGAACATATTACTAGTTACCCCCCATATTTAATACAACAGAACATATTACTAGTTACCCCCCATATTACTAGTTACCCCCCATATTTAATACAACAGAACGTATTACTAGTTACCCCCCCATATTTAATACAACAGAATGTATTACTAGTTACCCCCCATATTACTAGTTACCCCCCATATTTAATACAACAGAATGTATTACTAGTTACCCCCCCCATATTACTAGTTACCCCCCATATTTAATACAACAGAACGTATTACTAGTTACCCCCCCATATTTAATAGAACAGAACATATTACTAGTTACCCCCCATATTTAATACAACAGAACGTATTACTAGTTACCCCCATATTTAATACAACAGAACATATTACTAGTAACCCCCCATATTTAATACAACGAACGTATTACTAGTAACCCCCCATAATTTAATACAACCAGAACGTAGTACTATTACCCCCCATAGTTAATACAACAGAAAGTATTACTAGTTACCCCACCATATTACTAGTTACCCCCCATATTAATAACACAGAAACGTATTACTAGTTACCCCCCATATTACTAGTTACCCCCCATATTTAATACAACAGAAACATATTACGAGTTTACCCCCCCATATTACTAGTTACCCCCATATTTAATACAACAGAACGTATTACTAGTTACCCCCCATATTTAATACAACAGAATGTATTACTAGTTACCCCCCATATTACTAGTTACCCCCCATATTTAATACAACAGAATGTATTACTAGTTACCCCCCATATTACTAGTTACCCCCATATTTAATACAACAGAACGTATTACTAGTTACCCCCCATATTTTATACAACAGAACATATTACTAGTTACCCCCCATATTTCATACAACAGAACGTATTACTAGTTACCCCCCATATTTAATACAACAGAACATATTACTAGTAACCCCCCATATTTAATACAACAGAACGTATTACTAGTAACCCCCCATATTTAATACAACAGAACGTATTACTAGTAACCCCCCCCATATTTAATACAACAGAACGTATTACTAGTTACCCCCCATATTTAATACAACAGAACGTATTACTAGTAACCCCCCATATTACTAGTAACCCCCCATATTTAATACAACAGAACGTATTACTAGCTACCCCCCATATTTAATACAACAGAACGTATTACTAGTTACCCCCCATATTTAATACAACAGAACGTATTACTAGTTACCCCCCCATTATTACTAGTAACCCCCCCATATATAATACAACAGAACGTATTACTAGTTACCCCCCATATGACTAGTTACCCCCCCATATTTAATACAACAGAACGTATTACTAGTTACCCCCCCATATTTAATACAACAGAACGTATTACTAGTTACCCCCATATTTAATACAACAGAACGTATTACTAGTTACCCCCCATATTTAATACAACAGAACGTATTACTAGTTACCCCCCATATTTAATACAACAGAACATATTACTAGTTACCCCCCATATTACTAGTTACCCCCCATATTTACTACAACAGAACGTATTACTAGTTACCCCCCATATTACTAGTAACCCCCCCATATATAATACAACAGAACGTATTACTAGTTACCCCCCATATTACTAGTTACCCCCCCATATTTAATACAACAGAACGTATTACTAGTTACCCCCCATATTTAATACAACAGAACGTATTACTAGTTACCCCCCATATTTAATACAACAGAATGTATTACTAGTTACCCCCAAATTACTAGTTACCCCACCACCTATTTACATACAACAGAACGTATTACTAGTTACCCCCCATATTACTAGTTACCCCCCATATTACTACTTACCCCCCATATTTAATACAACAGAACGTATTACTAGTTACCCCCCATATTACTAGTTACCCCCCATCTTACTAGTTACCCCCCATATTACTAGTTACCCCCCATATTTAATACAACAGAACGTATTACTAGTAACCCCCCATATTTAATACAACAGAACGTATTACTAGTAACCCCCCCATATTTAATACAACAGAACGTATTACTAGTTACCCCCCATATTACTAGTTACCCCCCCCATATTTAATACAACAGAACATATTACTAGTTACCCCCCATATTTAATACAACAGAATGTATTACTAGTTACCCCCCATATTACTAGTTACCCCCCATATTTAATACAACAGAATGTATTACTAGTTACCCCCCATATTTAATACAACAGAACGTATTACTAGTTACCCCCCATATTTAATACAACAGAACGTATTACTAGTTACCCCCCATATTTTATACAACAGAACATATTACTAGTTACCCCCCATATTTAATACAACAGAACGTATTACTAGTTACCCCCCCATATTTAATACAACAGAACGTATTACTAGTTACCCCCCTATTACTAGTTACCCCCCAATATTTAATACAACAGAACGTATTACTATTACCCCCCATATTAATACAACAGAAGTATTACTAGTTACCCCCCATATTACTAGTTTACCACCCCATATTTAATACAACAGAACATATTACTAGTTACCCCCCATATTTAATACAACAGAATGTATTACTAGTTACCCCCCATATTTAATACAACAGAACGTATTACTAGTTACCCCCCATATTAATACAACAGAATGTATTACTAGTTACCCCCCATATTTAATACAACAGAACGTATTACTAGTTACCCCCCCATTTACTAGTTACCCCCCATATTTAATACAACAGAACGTATTATAGTTACCCCATATTACTAGTTACCCCCCATATTTAATACAACAGAACATTACTAGTTACCCCCCATATTTAATACAACAGAACATATTACTAGTTACCCCCATATTACTAGTTACCCCCCATATTTAATACAACAGAACGTATTACTAGTTACCCCCCATATTTAATACAACAGAATGTATTACTAGTTACCCCCCTATTACTAGTTACCCCCCATATTTAATACAACAGAATGTATTACTAGTTACCCCCCATATTACTAGTTACCCCCCATATTTAATACAACAGAACGTATTACTAGTTACCCCCCATATTTAATAGAACAGAACATATTATAGTTACCCCCCATATTTAATACAACAGAACGTATTACTAGTTACCCCCCAATTTAATACAACAGAACATATTCCTAGTAACCCCCCATTTAATACAACAGAACGTATTACGTAACCCCCCATATTTAATACAACAGAAACGTATTACTAGTTACCCCCCATATTTAATACAACAGAACGTATTACTAGTTACCCCCCATTACTAGTACCCCCCATATTTAATACACACAGAACGTTTACTAGTTACCCCCCATATTACTAGTTACCCCCCATATTTAATACAACAGAAACATTACTAGTTACCCCCATATTACTAGTACCCCCCATATTTAATACAACAGAAACGTATTACTAGTTACCCCCCATATTAATACAACAGAATGTATTACTAGTTACCCCCCATATTACTAGTTACCCCCCATATTTAATACAACAGAATGTATACTAGTTACCCCCATATTACTAGTTACCCCATATTAATACAACAGAACGTATTACTAGTACCCCCATATTTTATACAACAGAACATATTACTAGTTACCCCCCATATTAATACAACAGAACGTATACTAGTTACCCCCATATTTAATACAACAGAACATATACTAGTAACCCCCATATTTAATACAACAGAACGTATTACTAGTAACCCCCCATATTAATACAACAGAACGTATTACTAGTAACCCCCCATATTTATACAACAGACGTATTACTAGTTACCCCCCATAATTTTACAACAGAACGTATTACTAGTAACCCCCCATATTACTAGTAACCCCCCATATTTAATACAACAGAACGTATTACTAGTTACCCCCCATATTAATACAACAGAACGTATTACTAGTTACCCCCCATATTTAATACAACAGAACGTATTACTAGTTACCCCCCATATTACTAGTAACCCCCCATATATAATACAACAGAACGTATTACTAGTTACCCCCCATTACTAGTTACCCCCCCATATTTAATACAACAGAACGTATTACTAGTTACCCCCATATTTAATACAACAGAACGTATTACTAGTTACCCCCCATATTTAATACAACAGAACGTATACTAGTTACCCCCCATATTTAATACAACAGAACGTATTACTAGTTACCCCCATATTTAATACAACAGAACATATTACTAGTACCCCAATCTTACTAGTTTCCCCCCATATTTAATACAACAGAACGTATTACTAGTTACCCCCCATATTACTAGTTACCCCCCATATTTAATACACCAGAACGTATTACTAGTTACCCCCATATTTAATTTACACCAGAACGTATTACTAGTTACCCCCCATATTTAATACAACAGAAGTATTACTAGTTACCCCCCCATATTTAATACAACAGAACATATACTAGTAACCCCCATATTTAATACCAACAGAACGTATTACTAGTAACCCCCCATATTAATACAACAGAATGTATTACTAGTTACCCCCCATATTTAATACAACAGAATGTATTACTAGTTACCCCCCATATTTAATTACAACAGAACGTATTACTAGTTACCCCCCCATATTTAATACAACAGAACATATTACTAGTTACCCCCCATATATTACTAGTTACCCCCCATATTTAATACAACAGAATGTATTACTAGTTACCCCCCTATTACTAGTTCCCCCCCATATTTAATACAACAGAATGTATACTAGTTAACCCCCCATATTTAATACAAACAGAAAGTATACTAGTTACCCCCCATATTTAATACAACAGAACGTATTGCTAGTTACCCCCCATATTACTAGTTACCCCCATATTTAATACAACAGAATGTATTACTAGTTACCCCCCATATTACAGTTACCCCCCATATTTAATACAACAGAATGTATTAACTAGTTACCCCCATATTACTAGTTAACCCCCCATATTTAATACAACAGAATGTATTACTAGTTACCCCCCATATTACTAGTTACCCCCCATATTTAATACAACAGAACGTATTACTAGTTACCCCCCATATTACTAGTTACCCCCCATATTACTACTTACCCCCCATATTAATACAACAGAACGTATTACTAGTTACCCCCCATATTATAGTTACCCCCCATATTACTAGTTACCCCCCATATTACTAGTACCCCCCCCTATTTAATAACAACAGAACGTATTACTAGTAACCCCCCATATTTAATACAACAGAACGTATTACTAGTAACCCCCCATATTTAATACAACAGAACGTATTACTAGTTACCCCCCATATTACTAGTTACCCCCCCATATTTAATACAAACAGAACATATTACTAGTTACCCCCCATATTTAATACAACAGAATGTATTACTAGTTACCCCCCCATATTACTAGTTACCCCCCATATTTAATACAACAGAATGTATTACTAGTTACCCCCCATATTTATACAACAGAACGTAGTACTAGTTACCCCCCATATTTAATACAACAGACCGTATTACTAGTTACCCCCACTATTATAGTTACCCCCCATATTTAATCAACAGAACATATTACTAGTTACCCCCCATATTTAATACAACAGAACGTATTACTAGTTACCCCCCATATTTAATACAACAGAACGTCTTACTAGTTACCCCCCATATTACTAGTTACCCCCCCATATTTCATACAACAGAACGTATTACTAGTTACACCCCATATTTAATACAACAGAATGTATTACTAGTTACCCCCCATATTACTAGTTACCCCCCATATTAATACAACAGAACATATTACTAGTTACTCCCCCATATTTAATACAACAGAATGTATTACTAGTTACCCCCCATATTTAATACAACAGAACGTATTACTAGTTACCCCCATATTTAATACACAGAATGTATTACTAGTTACCCCCCATATTTAATACAACAGAACGTATTACTAGTTACCCCCCCATATTACTAGTTCACCCCCATATTTAATACCACAGAACGTATTACTAGTTACCCCCCATATTACTAGTTACCCCCCCATATTAATACAACAGAACATATACTAGTTACCCCCATATTTAATACAACAGAACATATTACTAGTTACCCCCCATATTACTAGTTACCCCCCATATTTAATACAACAGAACGTATTACTAGTTACCCCCCATATTTAATACAACAGAATGTATTACTAGTTACCCCCCCATATTACTAGTTACCCCCCCATATTTAATACAACAGAATGTATTACTAGTTACCCCCCATATTACTAGTTACCCCCCATATTTAATACAACAGAACGTATTACTAGTTACCCCCCATATTTAATACAACAGAACATATTACTAGTTACCCCCCATATTTAATACAACAGAACGTATTACTAGTTACCCCCCCATATTTAATACAACAGAACATATTACTAGTAACCCCCCATATTTAATACAACAGAACGTATTACTAGTAACCCCCCATATTTAATACAACAGAACGTATTACTAGTTACCCCCCATATTTAATACAACAGAACGTATTACTAGTAACCCCCCATATTACTAGTAACCCCCCATATTTAATACAACAGAACTTATTACTAGTTACCCCCCATATTACTAGTTACCCCCCCATATTAATACAACAGAACGTATTACTAGTTACCCCCCATATTACTAGTTAACCCCCCATATTTAATACAACAGAATGTATTACTAGTTACCCCCCATATTTAATACAACAGAACGTATTACTAGTTACCCCCCATATTTAATACAACAGAACGTATTACTAGTTACCCCCCATATTACTAGTTACCCCCATATTTAATACAACAGAACATATTACTAGTTACCCCCCCATATTTAATACAACAGAACGTATTACTAGTTACCCCCCCATATTTAATACAACAGAACGTATTACTAGTTACCCCCCATATTACTAGTTACCCCCCATATTTAATACAACAGAACATATTACTAGTTACCCCCCATATTTAATACAACAGAATGTATTACTAGTTACCCCCCCATATTACTAGTTACCCCCCATATTTAATACAACAGAACATATTACTAGTTACCCCCCATATTAATACAACAGAACGTATTACTAGTTACCCCCCCATATTTAATACAACAGAACGTATTACTAGTTACCCCCCATATTTAATACAACAGAATGTATTACTAGTTACCCCCCCATATTTAATACAACAGAACGTATTACTAGTTACCCCCCATATTACTAGTTACCCCCCATATTTAATACAACAGAACGTATTACTAGTTACCCCCCATATTACTAGTTACCCCCCATATTTAATACAACAGAACATATTACTAGTTACCCCCCATATTACTAGTTACCCCCCATATTTAATACAACAGAACGTATTACTAGTTACCCCCCATATTTAATACAACAGAATGTATTACTAGTTACCCCCCATATTACTAGTTACCCCCATATTTAATACAACAGAATGTATTACTAGTTACCCCCCATATTACTAGTTACCCCCATATTAATACAACAGAACGTATTACTAGTTACCCCCCATATTTTATACAACAGAACATATTACTAGTTACCCCCCATATTTAATACAACAGAACGTATTACTAGTTTACCCCCCATATTTAATACAACAGAACATATTACTAGTAACCCCCCATATTTAATTACACAGAACGTATTACTAGTAACCCCCCATATTTAATACAACAGAACGTATTACTAGTAACCCCCCATATTTAATACAACAGAACGTATTACTAGTTACCCCCCATATTTAATACAACAGAACGTATTACTAGTAACCCCCCCATATTACTAGTAACCCCCCCATATTTAATACAACAGAACGTATTACTAGTTACCCCCCATATTTAATACAACAGAACGTATTACTAGTTACCCCCCATATTTAATACAACAGAACGTATTACTAGTTACCCCCCATATTACTAGTAACCCCCCATATATAATACAACAGAACGTATTACTAGTTACCCCCCATATTACTAGTTACCCCCCCATATTTAATACAACAGAACGTATTACTAGTTACCCCCCAATTTAATACAACAGAACGTATTACTAGTTACCCCCCATATTTAATACAACAGAACGTATTACTAGTTACCCTCCATATTTAATACAACAGAACGTATTACTAGTTACCCCCCATATTTAATACAACAGAACATATTACTAGTTACCCCCCATATTACTAGTTACCCCCCATATTTAATACAACAGAACGTATTACTAGTTACCCCCCATATTACTAGTTACCCCCCATATTTAATACAACAGAACGTATTACTAGTTACCCCCCATATTTAATACAACAGAACGTATTACTAGTTACCCCCCATATTTAATACAACAGAACGTATTACTAGTTACCCCCCCATATTTAATACAACAGAACATATTACTAGTAACCCCCCATATTTAATACAACAGAACGTATTACTAGTAACCCCCCATATTTAATACAACAGAATGTATTACTAGTTACCCCCCATATTTAATACAACAGAATGTATTACTAGTTACCCCCCATATTTAATACAACAGAACGTATTACTAGTTACCCCCCGTATTTAATACAACAGAACGTATATAAATAATCTCTTAGTTCCACTCTAGTTATCCAAGACATTTTAATGAATGAATCTCTTTAAACGACTATTCGGTGTTTTGGGACCATTCTGCCAAGGGAGTTCCCAGGACTTCACGGCCCTGAAACTAAAATGTCTCATCTGTGTTTCGGTGGCGTTGGTTTTGCTCCATGTGTTAACAAAGTGTTGGACCAGACCCAGTTTATCATGTATAACAGTTGTCCTTTCAGAGTGATGAATCATTTTGAAAAAAAAGTGATTTTGTGTATATACATTTTTCTATAATTTCCTTGACAGTCGACCATTTTGAGTGTTTTATGTAATTATATCAATATTAAACAGTGTGTAGCTAATCAATACATGTTGTATCTCTCTATCAGGACCAGACAGAGCAGAGTAGAGAGCAGGCTATAGACAACCATCAATACAGAACAATGTGTAGCTAATCAATACATGTTGTATCTCTCTATCAGGACCAGACAGAACAGAGTAGAGAGCAGGCTATAGACAACCATCAATACAGAACAATGTGTAGCTAATCAATACATGTTGTATCTCTCTATCAGGACCAGACAGAACAGAGTAGAGAGCAGGCTATAGACAACAATCAATACAGAACAATGTGTAGCTAATCAATACATGTTGTATCTCTCTATCAGGACCAGACAGAACAGAGTAGAGAGCAGGCTATAGACAACCATCAATCAATACAGAACAATGTGTAGCTAATCAATACATGTTGTATCTCTCTATCAGGACCAGACAGAACAGAGTAGAGAGCAGGCTATAGACAACAATCAATACAGAACAATGTGTAGCTAATCAATACATGTTGTATCTCTCTATCAGGCCATCCAGATAGCAGCTATAGACAACGGCCTGGCCTTCCCCTTCAAACACCCTGACGAGTGGAGAGCCTGTAAGTTACTGTTACACACACACACACACACACACACACACACACACACACACCCTTACTGGTCCTCTCCTGTCCCCTATAGACCCGTTCCATTGGGCGTGTCTGCCCCAGGCTAAAGTACCCTTCTCCCAGGAGACCAGAGAGCTGGTGCTGTCCCGTCTGTCAGACATGAACTTCGTTCAGGACCTCTGTGAAGACCTCTACGAAATGTTTATGGTAGATATCCACTGCTATTTCTTTCTCTTTCTGTGTCTTTGTGTCTTTCTGTGTCTTTCTGTGTCTCTCTCGATAGATAGATAGATAGATAGATAGATAGGACAGAGAGAGAGATCTGTCTCTCTCTCTCACTCCCTCTCTTCAGAGGTTGAGGTGAGAGGTCAAAGAATGTCTGTGTGGTACACTGACACCAACCAACATTACCATGTGACATTTCAAACCCAAACGACAAGTATTAGCTATGTGGTCAACAGAAACTAACTCTCTCTGTCTCTCTGTCTCTCGCACTCTCTGTCTCTCGCTCTCTCTGTCTCTCGCTCTCTCTGTCTCTCGCTCTCTCTGTCTCTCGCACTCTGTCTCACTCTCTGTCTCTCGCTCTCTCTGTCTCTCGCTCTCTCTGTCTCTCGCTCTCTCTGTCTCTCGCTCTCTCTGTCTCTCGCTCTCTCTGTCTCTCCCTTTGTCTCCCCCTCGCTGTTTCTGTCTCGCTCTGTTTTGCTCCTTCTGTCTCCCCCTCGCTGTCTCTCTCTGTCTCTTTCTGTCTCCCCCTCGCTGTCTCTCTCTCTGTCTCTCTCTGTTTGTGTTTCAGGCAGATAAAGGTTTTGACAAGACCATGTTTGAAAAGCAGATGTCAGTCATGAGAGGACAGGTGAGTTTCTTCCTGTTTACCTTTGACATTGTGGATACATCCCTAAGGGCACCCTGTTCCCTATATAGTGCACTACTTTAGACCAGAGCCCTATGGCACCCTATTCCCTATATAGTGCACTACTTTAGACCAGAGCCCTATGGCACCCTATTCCCTATATAGTGCACTACTTTAGACCAGAGCCCTATGGCACCCTATTCCCTATATAGTGAACTACTTTAGACCAGAGCCCTATGGCACCCTATCCCCTATATAGTGCACTACTTTAGACCAGAGCCCTATGGCACCCTATTCCCTATATAGTGCACTACTTTAGACCAGAGCCCTATGGCACCCTATTCCCTATAGTGCACTACTTTAGACCAGAGCCCTATGGCACCCTATTCCCTATATAGTGCACTACTTTAGACCAGAGCCCTATGGCACCCTATTCCCTATATAGTGCACTACTTTAGACCAGAGCCCTATGGCACCCTATTCCCTATATAGTGCACTACTTTAGACCAGAGCCCTATGGCACCCTATTCCCTATATAGTGCACTACTTTAGACCAGAACCCTATGGCACCATATTCCCTATATAGTGCACTACTTTAGACCAGAGCCCTATGGCACCCTATTCCCTATATAGTGCACTACTTTAGACCAGAGCCCTATGGAACCCTATTCCCTATATAGTGCACTACTTTAGACCAGAACCCTATGGCACCATATTCCCTATATAGTGCACTACTCTGGTCTAAAGTAGTGCACTGTATAAGGACTAGGGTGCTGATCGAGACACTGTCTATATGTACATGGAATAACAGAATAACACCTGCTCGTCAAACATCTCATTACTAAATCATGGACATTAATATGGAGTTGCTGCTATAACAGCCTCCGCTCTTCTGGGAAGGAGTTCCACTAGATGTTGGAACATTGCTGTGGGGACTTGCTTCCTTTCAGCCACAACAGCATTAGTGAGGTTGGGCGAATGGTCCTGGCTCGCAGTCCTCATTCCAATTCATCCCAAAGGTGTTCGATGCAGTTGAGGGTCAGGGCTCTGTGCAGGCCAGTCAAGTTCTTCCACACCGATCTCAACAAACCGTTTCTGTATGGACTTCGCTTTGTGCACTGGGGGGCATTGTCATGCTGAAACAGGAAAGGGCCTT